>NC_141696.1:207621639-207781639 GCF_964263255.1 Lissotriton vulgaris | reverse complement strand
ACCTCCTGGAGCCCTGGCTGGGACCAGCAACCTTCATGCAACCCTCTGTCTCTCTGAAGCCTGTCAGGGGAAGGAGCCCACCCACCTGGGCGAGAGGGCTCACTGGAGGGGTGTGGAGAGGTGCGCCGGTCACATGGGCCAAGCAGTCCATCCCTAAATGGACCGAGAGTGCCCAATCGATCAGAGTACAGCGGGGAATGTCCTGGCAGGCTGCCCTGCGCACAGGGATGGGGGGTGCTGGCTAGGCATCCCCTGCCTGCCCGTTCACCCAGGGGAAGCAGGCTCGGAAAAAAAGGCCCATCGGGTAGGGGCCTGAGAGGCAAGGGTGTTCCCGGGCCCCTGGGGGCCCCGGAGGGCAGGCCCAGGGATGCCTTCCCCCTCTCAGCATGACCAGACCTCATGGAAGTCTGCCTGATCAAAGTCTAAGAAAAACGACCATCGAACTCAGAGAAAAACGACCATCGGCAAGGGGCTGAGAGGCAGAAGCGTCCCCGGGCCCCTGGGGGCCCCTGGAGGGCGGACCCCGGGACACCTTCCCGCTCTCAGCATGGCCAGACATCACTGAGGTATGCCTGATCAAACTCAGAGAAAAAAGTAAGGGGCTGAGAGGCAGGAGCATCCCCGGGCCCCTGGGGGCCCCTGGCGGGCAGGCCCCGGGGTGCCTTCTTTCTCTCAGCATGGCCGGACCTCATGGAAGTCTGCCTGATCAAACTCGGAGAAAAACGACCATCGAACTCGGAGAAAAATGACCATCGGCAAGGGGCTGAGAGGCAGAAGAGTCCCTAGGCCCCTGGGGCCCCTGGCGGGCAGGCCCCGGGACGCCTTCCCCCTCTCACTATGGCCAGACCTCACGGAGGTATGCCTGATCAAACTCGGAGAAAAACGACCATCAGCAAGGGGCTGAGAGGCAGGAGCGTCCCCGGGCCCCTGGGGGCCCCTGGGGGCCCCTGGCGGGCGGGCCCCGGGATACCTTCCTCCTCTCAGCATGGCCGGACCTCATGGAAGTCTGCCTGATCAAACTCGGAGAAAAATGGCCATCGAATTCGGAGAAAACGACCATCGGCAAGGGGCTGAGAGGCAAAAGAGTCCCCAGGCCATTGGGGGCCCCTGGCGGGCGCGCCCCGGGACGCCTTCCCCCTCTCAGCATGGCCAGACCTCACGGTGGTATGCCTGATCAAACTCTGAGAAAAACGACCATCGGCAAGGGGCTGGCAGGCAGGACCGTCCCCGGTTCCCTGGGGGCCCCTGGCGGGGGGCCCCAGGATACCTTCCCCCTCTCAGTATGACCAGACCTCATGGAAGTCTGCCATATCAAACTCGGAGAAAAACGACCATCGAACTCGGAGAAAATTACCATCAGCAAGAGGCCAAGAGGCAGAAGCATTCCCGGGCCCCTGGGGGCCCCTGGCGGTCTGGCCTCGGGATGCCTTCCGCCTCTCAGCATGGCCAGACCTCACGGAGGTATGCCTGATCAAACTTGGAGAAAAACGACCATCGGCAAGGGGCTGAGAGGCAGGAGCGTCCCCGGGCACCTGGGGGCCCCTAGCGGTCGGGCCCCGGGATGCCTTCCCCCTCTCAGCATGGCCAGACCTCGTGGAAGTCTGCCTGATCAAACTCGGAGAAAAACGACTATCGAACTCGGAGAAAAACGACCATCGGCAAGGAGCCGAGAGGCAGAAGCGTCCCCGGGCCCCTGGGGGCCACTGGCGGGCGGGCCTCAGGACACCTTTCCCCTCTCAGCATGGCGGGACCTCTTGGAGGTCTGTGCCTGATCAAACTCGGAGAAAAAGGAACATCGGCAAGGGGCTGAGAGGCAGAAGCGTCCTTGGGGCCCCTGGGGGCCCCTGGCGGGCAGACCCCGGGATGCCTTCCCCCTCTCACCATGGCCAGACCTCATGGAAGTCTGCCTGATCAAACTCGGAGAAAAAAGACCATCGAACTCGGAGAAAAACAACCATCGGCAAGGGGCCGAGAGGCAGAAGCGTCCCACGGGCCCCTGGCAGGCGGGCCCCGGGATGCCTTCCCCCTCTCAGCATGGCCAGACCTCACGGAGGTATGCCTGATCAAACTCGGAGAAAAAGGACCATCAGCAAGGGGCTGAGAGGCAGGAGCGTCCCCGGGCCCCTGGGGGTCCCTGGCGGTGGGCCCCAGGATGCCTTCCCCCTCTCAGCATGGCCAGACCTCATGGAAGTCTGCCTGATCCAACTCGGCGAAAAACGACCCTCGAACTCGGAGAAAAACGACCATCGGCAAGGGGCCGAGAGGCAGAAGCGTCCCCGGGCCCCGGGACGCCTTCCCCCTCTCAGCATGGCCGGACCTCACAGAGGTCTGTGCCTGATCAAACTCAGAGAAAAAGGACCATCGGCAAGGGGCTGAGAGGCAGGAGCGTCCCCGGGCCCCTGGGGGCCCCTGGCAGGCGGGCCCCGGGACACCATCCTCCTCAAACTCAGAGAAAAAGGAGCATTGGCAAGGGGCTAAGAGGCAGGAGTGTCCCTAGGACCCTGGGGGCCCCGGCGGGCAGGCCCCAGGGCTGCCTTCCCCTGATTCAGAATCTCTGGAGGTCTGACTGACCCTCTCCCCAGTAATCCGGAGGAACATTACCCCCCTTTTTTTTAATCTGTGGACCCGAGGGGACATAGGGGACCCAAGGCACGAACGAGCCCGACCTTCTGGAGCCCTGGCTGGGATCCGGGAGGAGAATGGCACCTCATCGGGACTTCCAGGGAAGTTCGGTCATCTGGTCGCCCCATAGGAAAGCATTGCGGTTGACCAGATGGCAGAGGGGATCCGACGACCAGATGGCCGGGCACAAAAGAGGAGCCGTCTGGACACCCTGTGCCCCAACGAAGGAGTCAGCGGGCTCCGCGGCATGGCTGACCGGAGGCCCAGAGCCCCAGCTGGGCCCCAGCCATGGAGGCTCCCAGGGGGCCCCGACAGGCCCTCCGACCCGGGGCCCCCAGGCACTTTGACAAGCAGGGGAGGCCTGCCCGGGCACAACGGAACCCCGACCCGGGCCCTTGGCAGTGCAGCAGGCCGGGGGACAGGGCCCAGGGCCCGAGCACCCGACTCGGGGCCCGCCGTGGCCCCTGGATCCAGCCGGGACTCCCAGGCCTGGAGGCGCAGGGGAAGCCTTCCCCGGGCCTGCCAGACACCGTCCCGGGCACCCTGCCATGCGGCAGGACCCAGGACAGAGCCCCGGGTGGGGAGGCCACAGTCCCCGGGGCCCTCAGGGGCCCCAGACAGAGCTCCTGAACCCGGTCAAGCACAGGGAGGCTCCCCGGGCACCACAGAACCCCGTCCCAGGCTTTTGGCAGTGCGGCAGGCCGGGGGACAGGGCCAAGGGCCCGGCGGGGCCACTGGACCAAGCCGTGGCTCCCAGGGCCTGGAGGCGCAGGGGAAGCCTTCCCTGGGCCCTCTGCACCCCGTCCCAGGCACCCTGCCACGCGGCAGTCCCAAGGACGGACCCAGGTCTGGGGCGGCATCCTGGCCCGCCTAGCTGCCGGCTGATGACCGCTAGGCCGATAAGGGTCCCAGAGGACCTTGTCCCTAGTAATCCGGAGGAAGGCTACCCCTCTTTCTGGGAACAAGTGCGCACCGCAAGGCTCGGGGGACCCTAGGCGCGAACGTGCCCGACCTCCTGGAGCCCTGGCTGGGATCTGGGAGGCGAATGGCACCTCATCGGGACTTCCAGGGAAACCCGTCCATCTGGTCGCCCCATAGGAAAGCATTGGGCGCGACCAGATGGCCGAGGCGAGAGGGGCAACCAGATGGCCGGGACCGAAATGACACCAGTCTGCCTGCCCCAAGCCTCCGCGGGAGGGTTCCGGTCTGCCCTCCCAGGGCTCTGGGGCTGCAGTGCTGCAGGGCTCCAGGGCTGCAGGGCTCCAGGGCTCTAGGGCTCCGGGGCCGGGGGGGCTCGGGGGCTTGGCGGCTCGGGGGCTGCAGGACTCCAGGGCTCGGGGGCTCCAGGGCTCCAGGGCTCCAGGGCTCCAGGACTCCAGGGCTCGGGGGCTGCAGGGCTGCGGGCGGCGGGGTTGCAGGGCCCAGGACCCATGGAGCCCTTCCCGGGTACTTTCCCACGCCGCGGGCCGGAGGAGGGAGCCCCGGACACCTGGGAGGTGTTGCCCCGGAACACAGCCCATCTGGTCCCCGGCAGGGAACCGCCAGCCGGGGAGGGGTCACAGAGTACCTTGTCCCTAGTAATCCGGAGGAAGGCTACCCCTCTTTCTGGGAACAAGTGCGCACCGCACGGCTCATGGGACCCTAGGCGCGAACGTGCCCGACCTCCTGGAGCCCTGGCTGGGATCCGGAAGGTGAATGGCACCTCATCGGGACTTCCAGGGAAGCCCGGCCATCTGGTCGCCCCATAGGAAAGCATGGCGGGCGACCAGATGGCCGAGGGGACAGGGGCGACCAGATGGCCGGGACCGAAATGATGCCAATCTGCCTGCCCCGAGCCTCCGCAGGAGGGCTCCAGGGCTCCAGGGCTCGGGGGCTCGGGGGCTCGGAGGCTGCAGGACTCCAGGGCTCCAGGGCTCCAGGGCTCAAGGGATCCAGGGCTCCAGGGATTTCAGGGCTCCGGGGCTCGGGGGCTGCAGGACTCCAGGGCTCGGGGGCTCCAGGGCTCCAGGGCTCCAGGGCTCCAGGGCTCCAGGGCTCCAAGGAACCAGGGCTCCAGGACTCCAGGACTCCAGGGCTCCAGGGCCCGGGGGCTGCAGGGCTCCAGGACTCCAGGGCTGGGGGGCTGCGGGGCTCTGGGGTTGCAGGGCCCAGGACCCCTGGAGCCCTTCCCGGGTACTTTCCCACACCGCGGGCCAGAGGAGGGAGCCCCAGACGCCTGGGAGGTGTTGCCCGGGAACACAGCCCATCTAGTCCCCAGCAGGGAAACGCCCTCCTGGGAGGGTGTCCGGGCATACCATTGCCCCTAGTAATCCGGAGGAAAATTACCCCCCTTCTTGTAATCCGTGCACTCAAGGTGACAGAGGGGACCCAGGGCGCAAACGTGCCCTACCTCCTGGAGCCCTGCCTGGGATCCGGGAGGCGAATGGCACCTCATCGGGACTTCCAGGGAAGCCCGGCCATCTGGTCGCCCTATAGGAAAGCATTGGTCGCGACTAGATGGCCGAGGCGAGAGGGGTGACCAGATGGCCGGGACCAAAATGACGCCAATCTGCCGGCCCGAGCCTCTGCAGGAGGGCTCCAGCTTGCCCTTGCAGGGCTCCGGGCATGCAGGGCTCGGGGGCTCCGGGGCTCCGGGACTGCAGGGCTCAGGGACTGCAGGCCTCGGGCTGCAGGGCTCCGGGGCTGCAGGGCTCCCGTGCTCCAACCAGGCCGGGGAGATCAGGAAGTCTGCCCAGGCACGAGGGACCCCTGTCCAGGGCACACGGACCCCCAGGACGCGCCCCCGGTTTCCACAATTTTTTTCCCAAAATTTTGCGTAGTGTGCGTAGTGGCACTACGCCCAGCCCTAATTAAGTCCTAAAAAACATTATTTAGGTGTTTGATCTAATGTATAGAGAATTGCATCTTTACCTATGGAATGTATCTTTGTGTACAGAGGTAAAAACATATTGCTTATTGTTGCTATATTTCTCATGCCAGATGCCCGAACTGTCAATCTCGGTGTAGTGCGTGTATGTTAATCTGCTTTGCTATTATTCTGTGACCATAAATAAAATTTAAATAAATAAAAAACACCACCCATCTCCACACTAAGCTGTACAAACACAACGGTTTATTCCCTGGTCTGTTTTTTATGCAGTTTTCTCTACACATTCGGTTTGAATGCAGCTTTAAGTGGGAAACAGTAGAGAGGCAAAAAAGATAAAACAACATATTACAAGAAGAAAAATAGGCACGCCTGCTCAAAAGATTTTTGACTTATGTCGTCCAACACACATCTTGCCTCGTTGATGTACACGGCCACACACCCCTCTGTGGTGGCCACTTTCCATTGATTACTAAGTAATGGAGGGGCTCTTTGTAAAACGTGTTGGACCTTCTCAAGGTTTTCAATTGTTTCCAGCCTCACACTCACTTCACCAACCTCTCCGAACATTTCCTCTTCACCTAATTGTGCAGTTAGCTTTCAGGGATCAAGGGTGAGAAGCACTAAGGTATGAATGCCTGCTAGGTTCGCAGAATGCTGCTTTTTAGCCCAGCGCAGTTACAGTGCAAGTGAGGGGTAAATAAAAGTTTAATGGGGTAAATAAAATTTTAATTTACCACACTGCCTGCCGCACATCCTGGATGTTCCTGGCGCCAGACTCCTCAGAGTTCAAGGTCCATCTAATCCAGACGCTGCTCTGATACTGTTAGCAATGTTAAGCAGCATGAGTGAAGTGGGTGGATTAGCTGGAGCAGGCTGGCTCAACAGTTCAAAAAGCACTGTAGGCCTGCGCCTGCCTCAACCTGGCTTTCAAAGACAGCTGGGTTGGAGAGGTTTGCATTGCGCATGTCGGGCTGGCCGTGGCAAGAAAGCCAGCTAAACCGACATGCGCGCACCTCAAACTCAAGTGGCCACTCCTCATTGCTGCCAATCAACAGCAATGATGCTCTGGTCCTGGTATAATTTTATTACCATTTTATTTTTCACACTTTTTGCGGAGCAGTGTTTGGGGGGTGTAATGTCTAGGACCACGAGGCAGCGGTCTAGTTGCCCGCGTCCTAGAGGGTGCGTGTGCGCGGGCGTATTACGCCACGCGCACGGATATAAAATAAAGGGGGCGTGGCCGGCGGAGGCAGTCCGGACCACGCAGAAAGCAAATCTGGTGTCCCGTTTGTTCCTTATGCCGCGGCGCCGCGTAACACTCGCGCCTGCGACCTGAGACCTCACACTGGCGACGAGGGTCCCAAGAACCCATGCTGTGCCCCGGAGCACACCTCAGCCATCTGACGCCCATCGAAACACCCGCACCGGCGACCAGCGAGCACCGAATAGTTAGCGCGGCAGGCGCCATTCGACAGAGGCCTCGTGGTGCCGGCCTAGTGTTCACCCCCTCCTCGCACCTCACGCCTGCACGGTGGACCACGCTGCAAATTGGCTATGAGCACCCGGAGTGCCAGCATCGACACCAAGGTCAGAGAGGCGATCAGGGCCTTCAGCAAACAGTTTTTGTGGGGGGGGGACCAAGTGCGCAGCCCCTCCAGCGCTCGACCCGGGCCGGGAGGAGGAGTGACCACACGCCAGAAGGTGTGGACAGGTCGAGGCCCACGCAGACACCTACCCCCACACCAATGCCAGGGGCTGTGCTGAAGAGGGCCACATCTGCCAAGGCAAGGGAAACCACGTGCAGCAGAACAGGCCCATCTGCGCGCCAATATGGCATCCATTCCCGCCATCGAGCCGTTTGTCATAGACGGGGCCCCAACATCCCTAGCGCCACGCTGGAAGGACTGGACGGACCGTCTACAGATTTATTTCGAAGGAGCTGGCACCGCCAGAGAGAGGCGCAGGGCACTGCTTCTTCATCTTGGCGGAAAGGACATCCACAAAATATACAAAACGCTGGTGGAAGCTACCCCCAAATCATACCACACCCTCCTCAACCCTCTTAATGCACCCATGGCAAGCAAAGACTATGAAAGGTTCGTGTTTCGTCAAGCAAGGCATGGGGCTGAGGAGTCAATAGATGCATTCCACGGAAGACTGAAAGAACTTGCCAGCGCATGCGGATTTCGCAATGAACAAGAGGAAATATAGGGGCAGATAATACAGGGGTGCTACTCCTCCAAGCTAAGAGTCACGATCCTGCAAGAGGATGGAAAACCACTAGCTGATATCCTCAAGCTAGGGCGCTCGAAGGAACTGTCGCAAGCCAGAGCCTCGCACATGAAGGCCGCCCTCCATCGGCCTATCAAGATGGAACAGGTCAGCACGGCAGGGAAGGTAAATGTCGTGAAGCCAAAGACGCGCCAATATGGCGGGAAGAAACAACAAGAGAGGCGTAGGGAATGCGGATACTGTGGAGGCCAACCCCACCGCGCAAGAGACTGCCCAGCAAGAGGGAAGAGATGCAGTTCATGTGGATGGATGAACCATTTCGCGGCTGTATGCAGATCCACAAAGTTAAAGAAAGAAGCTGCACACAGGATAGTGGCGGATCAAGACAGCGAAGACATGGACGATGACACGAGCGAGTATCCCGTCCACTACGTGTTCGCCATAGACCAGCCGCAGCGGAATAAACGACGGCCCCCGAAATGCCGCATCAAGATCCATCAATAGGAAGTGCAATCGACAATTGACACCGGACGTCCATCGAGTTATTGGCAGCAAACGTATACAACCAACTAAGCGTCAGACCCCCTCTGAGAGAAGCAAAAATCTGAGTTTTTGCATATGGACAGAAAACGCTGGTTCCGCTAATAGGATGTTTCAAGACAGAGCTCCAGCTTCAACACTTGAAAGTCCTCACGACAGTCTACGTCACAAAGGAAGGCAGTGGCATGCTGATCAGCGGACAGGCAGCTGAAGAACTCAGACTGATATCTTTTGCCATGGCCATACTGACGGAATAGCTGGACACCATCCTAGAAGAATTTGAGGAAACCTTCAGAGGCATTGGATGTCTAAAAGGGAAGGAGGTATCCCTTCACATTGACCCATCGATCCAACCAGTGGCCCTAAGACACAGGAGAATAGCATTCCACTTAAGGAAGAAAGTCTAGGAGGAACTGGAGGCCCTAGAGAAGCAGGGCATTATTGAGAAGGTCAGCGGACCCACACCCTGGGTGTCCCTGATCGTAGTAGCTCGTAAGCCGAAGCAGCCGGGCCAGGTCCGCATATGCGTGGACATGCGACTACCCAACGCAGCAGTCAAAAGAGAAAGACACTTAACCCACACGGTAGATGACATCTTGGGAGAACTAAACAGAGCAAGGTGCTTTTCGAAAATAGACCTTCGCTCTGGCTACCACCAACTACCTCTCCACCCAGATTCCCGCTATATAACAACGTTTTCCACCCACGTAGGCCTCCGACGCTACCGACGTCTCAACTTCGGCATTTCCAGTGCCGCCGAGGTTTTTCAGAACACAATCAGGGAGGTGCTCAGCGGGCTTCCAGGAGTCCTAAATGTAAGCGACGACCTGTTGATTTATGCCAAGTCCGTCGAAGAACACCATCAAAGACTGAGGGGTGTATTGCAGAGGATCAAAGACGTGCTGGCCCAGCGACAAAACAATGAAGAATGGGCTCCCATAGCCTACGCTAGCCGCTCCCTGACTGACACGGAACAAAGATATTCCCAGATTGAGCGGGAGGCGATCGCGATCCACTGGACTTGCAGACACTTCCATGTCTATGTGTACGGACACCCCTTCACAGTGTCAACCGACCACAAGCCGTTGATACATTTGTTCCGGGGGTCGGTTTCGAAGCCGCCCCGAGGATCGAAAAATGGATTCTCCAGCTGCAGGAGTACGATTATCAGGTAGAATACAGACCTGGGGTGACGAATCCTGCGGACTACCTGTCCAGGCACCCCTGCGCTGCCACCAAGCTGGAGAAGGAAGACGCTGAGGAGACGGAGGAGTAAGTGAGAGTCGTACTGGAGCGGTCGAGACCTCTCCCCATGAGCTTGGAGATGATCATCGAAGCCACTCAGAATGATGAAGTGCTGCAACTGGCAGCAGGTGCCCTGTGAGCCAATGACTGGTGGCCAATCCAAACTTCCCTGAGCAGACGGACTCAGCAAGCCAAAACCTCCCTAGAAGCACTCCTGAGGGTGAAGGAAGAACTATCTCTCGACAACCGAGGCTGTCTACTGCGAGGCCCGCGGATAGTAATGCCGGCGAGCCTGACTCACCAGGCTGTGGAGCTAGCACACAGAGGACACCAGGGCATGGTCAAGACCAAGAGCAGGCTTCGAGCCAAGGTATGGTTCCCCGAAATGGACACGCTGGTGGAGCAGGCAATCAGGACATGCACATGGTGCCAAGCAGCAGGACAACCCGAGCGCCCACCCCCGGTCATCACAGAAGACAACCCGCAGAAACCGTGGGAGTGTGTGAGCGCAGACTTTGGACACCTACCAGACAGACGATACGTCCTTGTCATTATCGACGACTTCACCAAGTACCCAGAAGTAGAGATAATTGAAATCCAAACCACCAAAGAAGTCATTGCAAAGTTCGAGAAGACCATAGCCACTCACGGCATCTTTGAAGTAGTCAAAACGGTCAATGGTCCTCCCTTTCAGGGACAAGAAACCGCTGGTATACGTGCGCTCTAGAAATAATTTTAAATCAGATCAAAAATCAAATCAAGAGTTTGCAGAATACCTCCAAAACTGGGGAATTCATCACCGGAAAATAACCCCCCGCTGGCCTCAAGCCAACACGGAGGTAGGAAGATGCATGCGCACCCTAAACAAGATCATAAGGATTGCTCATGCCGAAGAATCCCCCCTGGAAAGGGCAATATACAGTTTTCTGTGCGAGTACCGGCTGACCCCACACCGGACTACGGAGGCAGCACCAGGCCCTGCGACTATGGGACGTTTGGTACGAGACACCCTTCCCAGTCACCATGACTGAATCCCAAGCCGTGTAGACCCGCAGAAGACTATCAAACAGAGCCAGATCCAACAACTACGCCAACTCACGACGGAGAGCCAAGGAATCGCAGATCCGAGAAAGGGATCGAGTGTATGTACGAGACAGGTATCCAGGAAGCAAATTCAGACTCCTATTCGAACCTCAACTGTGGACAGTCATGCGCCGGAAGGGCACCATGGTGACAGCTCAACTAGGGCCCGAAACAGTCACCCGTAACATGTCCTTCTTCAAGAAGGCCCACCCGGACACCATTAGCCCACAGGAACCGGAAATGAGTCAGGAGGCCCCCAGTCAACTTGACGACCTCGAGGAATCAGGGACAGCAGATCGGGACGTCCAGGGGGAAGACCATGCTGGGGGTCCAGCGACACCTGGGACCCCCAGAATGAACGCCGCACACTCTCCTGCGGGGCGACAAAACAATAAAACCACACCCAGAGAAACCCTGCTGAGAGCCCCGACCAGGGGAGAGCGGACCGGGTATGGTCTGAGGAAGAACCCGGCTCCCTCATGCCAACTTGAGGACTTCATGGCGGATTGAACTCCTGGCTGGAAGCCACGGACTGGTAACCTGCATAATAATATTCATTTATGGTATTGCCTTAATTCTTGCTATCCGAAATTTTGTTTAAATAAAGTTTAGAAGGAATGTAATGTCTAGGACCGCGAGGCAGCGGTCTAGTTGCCGCGTCCTAGAGGGTGTGTGTGCGCGGGCGTATTACGTCACGCGCACTGATATAAAATAAAGGGGGCGTGGCCGACGGAGGCAGTCCGGACCACGCGGAAAGCAAATCTGGTGTCCCGTGTGTTCCTTATGCCGCGGCAGCGCGTAACACTCGCGCCTGCGGCCTGAGACCTCACAGGGGGAAGCTCTTCGCTCCTATGGAGGAACCGCTGCAGGTTAGGGCTCACCCTGAACGGAAGAGGTTGCGTTCTCGGACGGCGCTGCAACTTTTAGGGTGAACAAGGCAGTTTATACTCCAGGTTGTTTTAACGTGGTAAAAAGAGTACACAATTTCATGCAATATTGCACACATATTAATTTTGCCTGATTCTAGTAAAAAGTAATAACCTCGCCCCAGAGGCATAATCTACATAGCAAACACGTTTTGAGAAGGAGAAACAAACTGTGCTTGATTATATTCATGAAAAAAGTCGGCCGTTTAATCTTAGCAAAAAAGCCTTGGATTCTATTCCCTGATTTATGGAAATTCCATTCAGGCGCCATTTTTGAGCCACTATTCACGTACCGCTTCAGCTTTTATTTACATATCATTACGCTTCAGAGATTCAAAACAAAGCATGCCCCGGTGCACTGTACTGAGGAACGCGCCGGTTCCCCCTTGTACAGCCAGCAGGTGTTACGGTCTATTCGGCGCGCTCGCGCATTCAGGCAGTACCGACATATTTACACAAATCTTAGATCGATTCGAATAAATTAATTCCGTTTTTTATATGTTTGGGAAACCTTGGCTGCGCATTTCGCATTTGCTCCTAGCAGTGTTCGTGAGAGGGGCAACATCAACGGGAGGAAGAAAAAACACACGTTACAAATAACAAACCAGTCAGCAGCCTCGCGCCCAAGAGGTGACAGTTCCAGCCACCGCAAATACAATCTGATTCCGAAGGGAAAATGTCAATTTACAAAGGCTGGCGTGGGACTTGAAAGGCAGTACTTCACAGTACTTTCCCGTCTGCAAAAGAAAATGCTTGCCGTGGAGAGGCACATCATATAGCCGGTGTTCAAACACATTTTCTTTGAGTGGAGATTTCTCAGAAGGCTGTTTTTTTTAAGCAATGGAGTCAGGTATGAAGAGCAGAAAATGTTATTGAACAAAACTCCAGCAATATCCATTTGAAGTTGGCCTGTTCTGAAACTGACTGTTTCATTTCACAAGTATTTAAGTTCATCGGTGGTCGTATGGTGTTTGGGTTAGCACTATGGGTTAGCACAATGGTTGAATTAAAAGCTCCTCAGCAAGGAAATTCAAGCATTGGCAATTGTAATAGGTCTGTCTGGCTTTAATATGCCAACACACGTAAAACGAGGCAATACCAAATGCAGCTTGCACGTGTTTCATGCACAAATGTCGTTTTGCACATTAAATGGGCCGTCCACCATATGACGACATCAATAAAGCAACCTTCTGGAAAACATATAATTGGTGCTTGTTAGAGAGGCAGGACTGAGTAAAGAGAACTGCTTTTTTTCTAACACAGGATGGACCCTTTAAAGCCTGCTCTATTGGATTTGCCCATGCTACTAAAAAGTAGCAATCTATGATTGCTTTCTAATAGAATATACGTAGGACATAATAAATTGAACCTGATAAACACCTGTATGATTGTACTTTTAATAGGTAAAAATAATTCCTCGTGTTTTGCAATTGAAGCATTTAATGAAGGTGGAATGATACATAAAACAGCCACTAACATGAGGTAAAAAAGCAATATCCCTGTGGGTAGAGCCAACGCTCACTGTATATTATTTAAAAAAAATTGATAGCAATGGATCTTTTGCAAGGGCTTCATTTCGAGTCGCTCAAAAACAATGAGCAAAAGGTTTGGAGCGTGTTTTGCTCCTAAATCCTACATTTGATGTGCATATTAGGGAATAATTGCACAAACAATTTTTTTGCAACTTATTTTTCGCACAGTATTATTGCAACCCACATTATTGCAATCTGAATTTCCTCTAGGTTGGATGAGAAGGAAATTGTACATACAGAAAACAGAGTGACTTATATTTGCGCTCATGCTGCAATGGATGCAAAGTGCAAAAACAATGGTCAAAATCGGTGTGCTCGATTTCGTAATTTGCACAAAACTTCGAATGAAACTTATATGCATGTACAGAAAAATCTTGTTAACTGAAATGTCTACTATGTTAAGCAGAAAAAATAATTAACTTAATGCAATCAATAATATCAGAGGGTTTCTATTGTCCCTAGAAATCAGTATGCAGTATTTTTAAAATGCTTCCACTGGGCTAGTTTTTACTGGTGCCACTTTACATGGACATTGAGGCTAGATGTTGTTCTGAAGAGAAACTTTTGAAATATTCTAATACTTTACGTTCTTACATATTAGCCAGGAGCATTGTTTTTGCACAATATAAATTCAACTTGCAAGAATATGGTATGCTGATCCATCTGGGTTGCTTTGGGTGCTAAGTCAACTAAGGACCACGTTAGCCTGAAAGCAGCACTCATTTTCCTTGTATCTTGGCCAAATTACATAAGGCGTACAGAGACTTCAGACCATACAGAACGCCGCAGCCCTACGCATCCTCGGCCTTCCCCGACTAACCCACATCACACCCAACCTCAGGTAACTCACCTGGCTCCCTGTACAGAAGAGATGGCAATTCAAGTGGCTGACCCACCCACACAAGGCTCTACACAATCAAGGCCCCATATACATTAACCACCGCCTGAAATTTTGCCAACCGTCGAGAAGACTACGCTCTGCCTCTCTTTCATTTGCCCATACTCCCCGCATCTACCGAAGTAGAAGTGTTGAACGCTCCTTCTCCTACATCACAGCAAAGACCTGGAACAACCTCCCCATGCACCTCCGAACCATCACCTCACATCTGGAATTCTGAATGACCCTCAAGACCTGGCTGTTCAAATAAGCCCTGGGGCCTGCAAGCACCTTGATACCCTATTGGGTGATTAGCCACGCTTTATAAATCCTGATTTATTGCTTGATTGTTTGATTGATTGACATAAAGAACAAACACACAATGGCTGCAGGAGTCCATTACAGCAGGAGCAAGTTTCTGATCAACCAAAATTCCCCAAAATGAAAATACTTAAACTATCAACAGCAGATTTTTTTGCAGACTCCATAATTCTAATATGCCATAGTCCATAATAAATATATTTTATATACATAACATATACATTGAAGAATGTGTGTATAGGGCTTTTTTGGCTTCTTTTCTAGGAAAACACACAGCATGTAAATATGATTATAAGAATATATTAAAATATATTTAAATATAAAAAATAGTTCTCTCACTCTTGCTATAAGATGTATGTATATATGTATATATATGTGTGTACTCAGGCCAGCAACTCGCTTTCTAGACTTGATATGGAATGTGGATGCAGAGACATTGACACATGGGCATTTATGTATTTCAGTGCCACACAAAAAACTAGGGAATCCACATCTACTAGGCAACCACTCCTTTACTTGACTATTGCAGCTACTTCCAGAGTATACTTCTGTTTTCTTGAGACCCGTGGGGTAAGGAGGGGTACCTTAGACATATTTTTAGACCAATTATTCCTGGCCACCCTGTGGGATAACTATCAACATATGGGGATCACATTTAAAGAGGGGCTATTATAGACCCAAATCTGACACCAGCACTTTATGATCTTGCATGTGGACACTTTCTATATATATGACTGTTGCATGGTTATAATAATATATGTGCTTATGTAGCATACATTGACATTCCATACCATTTTATTAATGTCAGAATACAGGGTCATTGTAAATTGCACAAAAATGGAAGTTGAGTTTGGCTATTTGAAACTTTAACTAAAGTGTTCCAGGACTAGACCTCGCCATCTCATATATTGGAAATGAATTGAATACAATGTACATACAGGGACATATATTAGTGAATGTGGTGTTATGATACTCAACTCTATAATGGTGACATTGGTTAATAGATGTCTGGCATGAGCAGCTTATGATTTGCACATGAACCCTTTATATGAATATTATTGTTGCTATGGATTTGCACATGAACACTTTAAATGATTGTTATCACTGCTAATAAATTGCATTTTCCACTTTCTTTATATTACATGATTCTGATCATTGTGCCATCAAGTCAATAGATAGACATAGGCAGTTTGTATTTCATCGTCGGCCTGTGGTATCCTGTAAATGATTGTACATCTCTTTATTCTAGGTGGATTGATCTGATATCATGGTCTTTTATTTTCTTCATGTCGATATGACTCAATGACTTGCTGCAACATTTCAATGTTTGTTTTTGTGCTTAAATTATCAGTGATTGTTCTACCTTAGAGATGGAGTTGCCAATTGATGCTCCAATATATGAAGAATATGGTGTGTATACACAGTCGATCCATGTCCAAAAATAGATATGTTCTGAATCTTTATTTGCATCCTGTACATGCTTGGTGATCAGTGCCACATTGCCAACATGGCGCCTAAGTGTGGTTCATGGTGCATTGAAGGTAGCAGTCCAGCTTACGTGATGGGGGACAGTGCAATGTTCGAAGGATTATTTTGAAATCACTCTGGTATTGAGATATGGAATGTCCAGTTGAAGGTGCAAGCTGAAACGTGTTGGTGGTCTGTTTTTGTTTGGTGCATGGATATTGACAATAAAAGCAACTATTAGAATCCTGCTGTGCCTGGTTGAAGTTGTTAACCTCCTGAAATGCTCAACGTTCTGGTGCGGCTGCCTCGGTGGTAGAAGATCACTGGACACCATGATAAATATATATATATATGTGTGTGTGTGTGTGTACTGCAACAATTTCCACGTTATTTTTCTGCTCTCCTTCCATTTCTATGCTGTAAAATGAATTAAAAAATATATATCAGTACAGATAGGGCACTGTTGGGTTTAAGTACAGACAGGTAGTTTGGTTTTTAAACAGTGATTTTTTCGTTGGGCAGTGTATGGTATCAAACTGGAAGTAGAAATATCAAAAAATGTATGTGATAAAGTCTAAGTCAATTCTTAATTATACAAGACAAGTCTAACTCCATCCATAACTAAAACAGAGAAGTCTATTTTATTCTATAAGTATTACAGAGGGATAGTATATAACTATCAGAAAATGTTTTCCTAATTAACTTACAGTACAGAAAATACTTCAGTTTTTAAAATACCATCTTACCTTTCAAATAGAAGTTTAAGTTATCAGTTGAAATTTACTTGATATGTACTTCAAGAAGTAGTAGTCAAAATGGCTGTGTTTCTCTCTCTTTCTTTATATATATTCAGGTACATAACCAATCAAATGTCATGAAATAATAGAAGATATTGAAAGTAGCATTTTGATTGGTTGTCAATTCTAACACTTCATAAGTGTTTTGGTTAGGTAATTTACCTCAGGATATTTAATCAGGCTTACAGCATAATTTTCACAATGAAATTCCATCAAATTTGGGGAAATGGTAGGGACTGCTATGTAGTAGGGGCTATTCTATATTTGATGAAAGTGTCTGTAGTGGTTTTTCTGTAAATTACTTTCCCACCTTTTTTTATCGAGCGCTTACCGGTGCGCTCCCCGGTACGCGAACCGGCAGCCTTACAGGAGTCCTCCATTTTGAGTATTGGTAGAATTGAGACACAAAATGGAGGACAAACAATGTTCGGAATGGGTAGAAGGGGGCACGGTAGACACTTTGTGACCCTCTAGGTTTTCGGAGGGGGGATTAGGATGCTGATACATGCAAAAATAAAGAAAAAAAAATTACAAAAATTTGCGGGGGGAGTGCCCGGTACGCGCACCAGTAAGCGAACCGGGGAGCGTACTTTGGAGAAAAAAAAAAAGAATACATAAATATCTCTATCTATTTTTTTGCATTTATTAACAGCGCTATTCTGAGAATCAAGAAGGAATAGTAAGCGAACTGGTAGAAGGGAATGTAACAAATCTGAAGACCGCTACCTACAAGAGATAAGTTGGATCATCCCCAACAATATACAACTAAAGGTAATCATGGGTAGAAAATAATTTTCTGACCTTAACCAAAAAGACTCTGGTTCTAAAATTGTGTCTTAACAAAAGGAATATTGTATTTCTGCCCTTTACAGTTACATGCCAAACAGCCGAATTGATGTACGGTGGTCACCCCTGATACAGCACAGATAATTTTATTGAATACCTATATCCAGGTAATGAACCTCTATATCTATCACAGAGGTAGAAGTTTATTAAGTATAACAGAATCTGGGTCCATCTGAATTGTGAAATTTACCCTTTAGGTGGAACAAAATTGTTTTTAAACTACATCGAAGGAAGATAAGTCCATGAGAGTCAGACCAATGACTGAAAAAAACTGTACCCTCATGAGACCTCATATGCCCTAAATCCCTCAATATTTGAGGTAGGTCTATAATTGTTAAGTGACAAAAGAGAAACTACATGGGACTATAAGGATAATTATAAGATAGTATAAAGTTAATCTTGTTGTGATAAAAGGGTATGTGTAATGGAAGCTAACAGTAAATCTACAGAAGGATAAAACCAGGACTTAGACAATATCTTTGGTCACCAATGTCAAATGTGGTTATTTGTATCAAACTTTCAATGCTGGTGTAACAATTAGCAACCATAGACAGGATGTAACCTTATTTGATGTTCACATTGATATAAAAAAAGTAAAGGAGAACAGTGATTGTTTCCCTGTACATACAAATGTGAATACAGAGATCATGAATGTTTTTTAATTTTTGTGTACAGTCCATATTTGTAATAATGTCATAACAATGCTAACGTCAGTACATAATAGGCCCCTGTTGATTATGTTTTTTTTAATCTTACCTTTTAGAGATTTTTTAACTAAAAAAAACCCGTCCTGAAGAAGGTGTTATCATCGAAACAAGACACCGAAACGCCGCGTCGACTCTTTGGTTTTTTAATATATGTTTGAATGTATAATTGTTTTATGAATGCAAACTTAAACTGTATTGTTTTTAATAAATTGTTTTTTACACTGGTAAAGATTATAGTTTCCTAATTAATGTGGTGATTTGTAGACAGGGTTCCTATACTGACTGTTAGCCTGTATTTGTAAATTATGTGTATGTTATGCTAAAGACTATCTTGTCCTTGACATCGTAGCTACCCTTTGAGCCTTCTGGTTGGGTTAGTCTACGCTGTAGGGTATATACCCCCACCAACTAGGGACTCTTTGTGTTTTTTGCATATTTGTTTACCCAGTCCCTCACTGGTCTTTGGGTACCTCCCTCATTGTGTTGTAATAATAAAACTCAGCAATAAGCCTGTGAGAATAGCCAGGTTTCAAGGGAGTGTCGGAAGCTAAGAAGGTTACCGCTCAGTTTCAATTGAAGGGGAAGGGAATTCCAAAAGGTGGCAGCGAGATGGTCAAAGCAGCTACCACCTAGGCGCTCCAATAAAACCAGGGCCTGGTGAATTCCGTTGTCCGCATTCCGCCTCAGGGTATTTTGTACCGCCAAGATGACTGCTTCAGTTGAATGACACGAGCAGAAGCCGGCTTGGTTGGATTCAAGGTATTCTGTTTCTTCTATGAATTTAGACATGTTTGCGCAGACGTGAGCCTCCAGTAACTTAGCACTATAAGGCAGCAATGATGTCATCAGTGATGTCATTTGAGAGTTATTTATATATGTCAACTCTCACATGTACTGTGTTTTACATATGTACTTACTTTGACATGTAGCACTGAGATATCCAATCACTCACCAATACACTCATGCACACAGTCAACCGCCCATACAGCTGTTTCCACATGCACTTTTGAACCCATACATCTAGTGAATCAACTGCTCACACATCTATGCACAGAGTCATACACCTCCCAGCCACCCACACACACACTCAGTCTCCCATACAAATACTTGGGCAACCAATCAATAACCCATATAGTTACTCATATAGCTACTGATCAACACATGCAGCAGTTTACAGAACAACAAACATAATGATGCACAAATTAAGACAGTTTAGTCACTAACCCATGCACTCAGTGAGACACATTTAATCACTCACTCATACAGCCAGTCATGCACCTACTAAATCCTTCATCCAGACACTTATACATCCACTCATTCTTCAATATGTAAGACATATTTTAACTTTACAGAAACATACAGTCACTGGATGTTGTCATCAGTGATGTCATCAGTGATGTCATTTGAGATATCATCAGTGATGTCATCAGTGATGTCATTTGAGATGTCATCAGTGATGTCATCAGTGATGTCACTGAGCATGTCATGAATGATGTAATATGTGACATCATCAGCAGTGGATTGCGGGTGCGCGATATATAGTTAGTGCATCTAACTATATATGCGAATTTCAATGGTTTTGTGCGAGTAAAATAAGGTTTTGAAAATGCTAATCCCTAACTATATATGGTCTATAACCTATGGTTTTTTCAGTGAATTTTCAAGGTTTTGTAAATGCTAATTCCTAACTATATATGGTCTATAACCTATGGTTTTTTCAGTGAATTTCAATGGTTTTTTATTAGCAAATATCAAAAGCTGAAAAATGTATTCTTTTTTTTTTCTCCAAAGTACGCTCCCCGGTTCGCTTACTGGTGCGCATACCGGGTGCTCCCCCCACAAAATTTTTAAATTTTTTTTCTTTATTTTTGCATGTATCAGCATCCTAATCCCCCCTCCGAAAACCTAGAGGGTCACAAAGTGTCTACCGTGCCCCCTTCTACCCATTCCGAACATTGTTTGTCCTCCATTTTGTGTCTCAATTCTACCAATACTCAAAATGGAGGACTCCTGTAACGCTGCCGGTTCGCGCACCGGTAAGCGCTCGATAAAAAAAGGTGGGAAAGTAATTTACAGAAAAACCACTACAGACACTTTCATCAAATATAGAATAGCCCCTACTACATAGCAGTCCCTACCATATCCCCAAATTTGATGGAATTTCATTGTGAAAATTATGCTGTAAGCCTGATTAAATATCCTGAGGTAAATTACCTAACCAAAACACTTATGAAGTGTTAGAATTGACAACCAATCAAAATGCTACTTTCAATATCTTCTATTATTTCATGACATTTGATTGGTTATGTACCTGAATATATATAAAGAAAGAGAGAGAAACACAGCCATTTTGACTACTACTTCTTGAAGTACATATCAAGTACATTTCAACTGATAACTTAAACTTCCATTTGAAAGGTAAGATGGTATTTTAAAAACTGAAGTATTTTCTGTACTGTAAGTTAATTAGGAAAACATTTTCTGATAGTTATATACTATCCCTCTGTAATACTTATAGAATAAAATAGAATTCTCTGTTTTAGTTATGGATGGAGTTAGACTTGTCTTGTATAATTAAGAATTGACTTAGACTTTATCACATACATTTTTTGATATTTCTACTTCCAGTTTGATACCATACACTGCCCAACGAAAAAATCACTGTTTAAAAAACCAAACTACCTGTCTGTACTTAAACCCAACAGTGCCCTATCTGTACTGATTTTTTTTTTAAATTCATTTTACAGCATAGAAATGGAAGGAGAGCAGAAAAATAACGTGGAAATTGTTGCAGTATGCATCCAAGACACAGAAAATGATTCAGAATTCTTTGATGAATCAATGGACATAGAACTTCTGCAATGTGTTGAAGCTGTGGATTTCTTAATTGAAAATGAGACAAAATCTGACCAAGAATTATTAGAAGTTCTTTTTAATTTTGAAAATAAATCAGAAAAATAAATTTATATATAATAATTCAAAAATTGTTTGAGACATTATTCATTTTTGTATGTATTTTTTAAACTAGTAGCAAATTGATTTTAATGTAAAATCAGACTTTAAATATACTGTGCAACTTTAAGTTTGCTCATAGTTATTTCTTTTCTTCCACTATATCATCTCCAATGTGTATTTAACATCTCTTTATCATGTCCTGCCTCCATTGTATTTCTGCTTTCCTGACAGACTACGCTATGAATTCCATATACCTCAATAACTTCTGAAACAACCTGCAAGATATCTACAAAGGAAACAATGTATTTTTATTTTTAGACTCTGCATTGGTACCTACATGTTGGTACTTAAATAAAATAAATAAAAAAAAACAAAAATAACAATCAATAAACATACAATATTTGAACATTCTTTCATCCTATTTTCCCAATATTACGCTTCCCGGACCGCTTCCCGGTGCGCGTACCGAGCGCTCCCCCCGCAAAAAAACCGATTTAAAAATTATTATTTTTTAACCCCGCGAGGCCCTTTTAAAGCCCCCTCTTCAAACCTAGGGAGTCAGGGAGGATGTACTCTGCCCCCTTATGCTCATTTCCCCCTTTGTTTTTGCCACCTCTTGTGTCTCGATCCTACCGAGACACAAGATGGCGGCCGCTCCGGACTGTTTAGAATGTTTACAGACACCGGAGAGCCAATCAGCTTCGCTTCGCGAAGATCCGTTACGCGTCAGGTACGCGAACCGGAGCGCTAACCGGAGCGCTGTCACAGATATATCTGTTTTTTAAATCGTTAATTTCTCAAAATCCACTGGAGCACATATATTGAGACATAGCAAAGGCACGTCGGGCAAACCATATCTACAATTTTGCCAAGTTTTGTGTAAATCCATTCAGCCGTTCGAGCTAAAAGTGAGTCCAACCGCCCTATGGAAAACTCAATGTTAAAAATGCGTTTTGGGACCCCCCTTTTTTCTCGGACCCCCCTTAACGAAACCCCCCCAAATTTTTAAGGGCTGCTCAGAAACAAAATGTGCCATTTTCCTGAAAATTTCAGCCAATTCCGTCCACAAACGCCAAAGTTATTCGACATAGAATTTTCAAAAATCCCATAGGAAAAAATCCTAACTATATATACCTACTGGCGACCGCCAGTAGGTAATATATATATACACATATATATATATAAATATATATATATACATAGGTATATCTATATATATGTACATCTATCTAAACATACATATTACCCTGTGGTGGGGTCGGTCACTATTTGGTAGTTATAATTAGTATTGTATTTCCATAAGAAATTAATTATTTGTGTTGCTAATATTTTTGCCACAGTTTGACTAATTTCCAAAAAACGTCCCAAAAATGTGCTACTTTTTCACAAATTTGCGCATGGAAAGATTTGGGGTGATCTGTCAAGCCGGGTTTGAGAAAAGGTGGAGTCCCAGAACCTGTTTTCCACATTCATTTTTCCATAGGAATTTCAGAAACAGCTACAGCCCAAACCGCTGAACATATTTACACCACACTTGGCAGAAAGTCAGATCTTGATCCAAAAAGAGTGCATTTTTATGTTTTTGTGTACATTTGTTCAGTAGGTTTGAAGAAATTAAGGTAAACAAATTGTATATGTCATGTTGTGGAGGATCCGCGGAACTGACAGATCTTATCCAGAAATTCTATTGCCTGCCACCACCTCAACCAGGAAATGGTAGCAGTCATCTTAGGACACAGGTATGAGTCCTAAGTAATAGGAAAAAAACAAAAAAACAACACAGGAGACAGGATATGGATACTCTGACCCGCTAGACCTGGTCGTGGGTTCCCAGAGGGGCCCCTTCTGGACCCAAAAACGTTGATAATAAAACAATTACAGCAAATTCAAAGAGGATCAACAAATCCATTGCAATTTTTTTAAAGTGCAGGCTTCCATGCTTGTTTGATTAAACCCCCTGCGGGTGGCCTAGGGACTGAGTGGGCATATATTACTTGGGGAGCAGGCGGTGTGTGACCTCCCCAGCCTAATATGGCCCAGGGGACCACATCCTCCAGAGCTGCTATTTTAATAAATGGGTGGTGGGCACGCTGTCCCCCTCCCTGAGCCTAATAAAGCCCCAAGGATCCTATTCCATGGGGCCAAAATGATTTTAAAAGGGGAGGGGATCTCTGAAGAGCTCCTCCACAGCCTAGAATTGCCCCAGGGACCCCATCCACCAGGGCCGCATAAATATATGAAGGGAAGGGGCATGCAACCCCCATCCCTGAGCTTAATTCGGCACAGGGAACCTCATTGTCTGGGGTTGAAATGTAACAAAAGGGGAGGGGGCCATGAGGCACACCTCACTGAGTGTAAAAAAGGCCCTGGGACTCCACCTTCCAGTGCTGTAAGTTAAAACAATAGGGATGGGGACCATGCAGCCCCCCTTCCTGTGCTCTTAATGGTCCCTGGGATGCCGTCCGAAGGCTGTGCGCAGCCTGGATTGGCTGCATGCGGGGAGTTCCGTGAAATTTTTACCTGACTATAATGTTACTTAAACTTTTGATTTTTTTCAGTGAATATACATATTCACTGAAATCCAAAAGTTAAAGTAGCGTTATAGTTAGGTGAAAAATCAACGACAACATAATATTTTAAATGTACAAAACAAATGAGAAATTCACCAGTTATAATTATCTCAAGTAAGTATAACTTGTGCCCTAATGTAACAACATCCTGTGCCCCTGCCATGCACATTTTTCTCATCAATAATTTCATTGCAAGTGTTGCAGTGATATTATTAATAATGTCATATAAGATATCATGAGTGACGTTATATGTGGGGGAGTTAGCAGTGCATGTCGAGGGTGTGAGTTATAGTTAGTTAAGGCCCCTTGGCCTTTGTTGTTTTATTTAAGGGAATGGGAGTGGTGGCCCCTTCCTGAGCCACTGTGGGTCCCAGGGACACCCTTCCTGGGGACTTTTTATTTTATTATGTGGGAGCATAGCCTCCCTCCCTGAGCCAATAGTGGCACCAGGAACCCCATACCCTAGGGACAAAACATATTTGTAAAGAGGAGGGAGAGTGCCATGTCCCCCCTCCCCAATACACAAGGGGCCCTGAGGACCCAATCTCCGGGCCTTTATTGGGAATGGGTGCACAACCTCCCTCCTTGAGCCAATACTAGCCCTGGGGACCCCATCTCCAGGACCTTGCATTTATGTGGGTGAGTGCCCCAGTGCCCACTATGGTTGAGTGCCCTGGTGCAGAGGCAGGGCACCCTTCAAACACTACATTGGGCCCGCCCCAGGCCTTTTCCTAGCCCAACTGGCTCCCCGAATGCACCCACTGTCAGAATCCTCAGGAAGAATAATGTGCACGCTCATCGGAGCATTTTGTACCGTACATGGCAGAAGTCACACTATACATTATGTTGCAACAAAATGTTTCAGAGCAGTGACCTGGAGGTGCAAACGGCACAATTTAATCCTCAAGATGCCATCTGCTGAGCCCAGTAGTTGCAGCTCTAGTTGTTTCCCTATCCAAGTCTTGTGATATTCCCAAGAAAACTGTGAAGTGCGCATGCTGTGTTCTGAGCGGCGCACTTTATTGTAGGATTCAACTCGGGAAGCATATTTTTTATATGAGTGCGTAATATCTACTTAGCTGGTCAGAGACAGTGTCTTTCCTTTGCACACCAACCATAGAGCAATTAGCGTCTTACTTATGCGTTGGGCTTTGAAGTACTAGAACCAATTTTTCAGAAATTCTGAGCAATGAAACATCTCGGTGAGGAGAAATACAGTAAGAAAACAAACCAATGCTGACCAGTTCCTTTGTGAACAATCTGGGAAGAACATGTCAAGCTGAGTCTTAGCCCACTGGTCACGCAAATATCCTACCCGTGCATTTAAAGGAGAGAATTTTTGAAAACATTTAAGAGTTGTGGAAGTACATTTAAAATTATTGTAAAGAAAATGTTCTAAGTATGTGAGAAAAGGAGTGCCAAACTGTAATTAGGACATGACAAAAGAGGTTCAAGAAGAAAGAAGAAATATGTATTAAAAGTCAAAAAATAATATTTTAATTCATAAGAACGAATAGAAGAGAAGCAGAAGATCTTTGTCTGGAGGTTCTCTCAACATCACCAAAACAAAAAGGTCAGAAAATAACAGGCAGAGGTGAATAGTGAACAGAGCCAGAAGATCAAGACGTGGGTAGTCTCTTCTCTTTATCCCCATCCACTTTCTCCGTTGGAGCACTCTTAGTCTTACATGGTTATTGTGGAGATTGAGATGGTTCCAGGTGAGGCATGGGGGAAAGTGCATCCTTCTGCTCCTGTGAATTTTGGGAATCACATTTTACGCATCTGACAGAGTGAAGTGCCCACGTTAATTAATTCACCCAGGCAAAATTGCTGAGGGTTACGTTTAAAAAAAAATTGGGAAAAAGCTTGGAAGTTAGAGAAGAACATAGAAAAGTAAACCATGATATGGAGGCGTCTAGAATGGAGACTTCAGAGTTAGCATCTCAAATAGGGGAGTTTAAAATGTGGAGTGAATTTTGCCCATTCAATCCTGGATAGTGAGGCCTCTGGCTCAGCTTCAGTTCCTTCACCTATTGTTACCACTCTGGTAGCACATTCCATGGCACTAGTAATTCTCTTAGTCCCCCAGAGCGGTTCAGTCAGGACCCACAAAAGGCTCAACTTTTCTTGATGCATGTGTTCCCTTCAGTTTATGTGCTGTCCAATGATTGTTACTGATGCAGTCTCTGGTAGCATTTATCCTGTCGTATATCAGTGGGGATACTGCTTCCTGGTCAATGCCCTTGGTTATGTCGGCGGGTAACTTAAAAATGACAAAAAAGACAGACACAAGTAAACAGCCTGTCTCAATTTGCTGTTTCAAAGGCAGCTATTTCTATACACAATCAGACACTACTTGTTATACAAGATTAAATATTAAGTTAATTAAAAGTTACACACTGGTTACAAAACCTGAAGTCCCCTGTGACCCTAAACTTTAACCTAATTTTCTCCACATCCTTTATTGCAGTTCTGATAATGCTTAACAAACTAATTATGCTTCTGTATTTGGATTGAATGCATATTTATTTGTGTTGAATGCATGTGTATTTGTGTGTGTGCTGTATCATTGTGTTTCCAAGACCTCTTATCAGATTCCTTGCTGTTCTTAGGTAATTCAAACTCCTGCTCCTATTGTCTAATAATTTTTCAATCTATTGAAAACACATAATACGTGCCAGTGTGCTAAAGCCATAAATTCCCTCAAATTTGTCAAACACAATTTTTCCTTTAACTACTACCTTGCAGGTCATACATTCCGTCTTCAAATGAACTTTTCACCTCTTTCTCATCAGCATGAGTTTTTGGCCTGAACTGCTCTTTCACCACATATCGTTGTGTAACACTCTCTATTGTTGGCTGATGTTTCATATTTCATTTCTTTCAGTTACATAAGCCGTACCAATCCTATATGAGTTTGAAGAGTTAAAAAATGTATTTCTCAGGATGTTTGACAGAAAAGGTAGCTCAAGCCACAGATACTGAACTGTTCAAGCTAAAACATGGATATAGGGAATTGGTGGCTTACCTTGCACAGTTTAATAAATTAGTAGTGGAAACAGAGTGACCAGAGAACAAAAGAGAAGCCTTTTTTAATCAGGACTGTAAGATGAATTGAAGGATGCTTTGGAGCAAATACCAAACAGACCAACGGTAGTCTCAGCACTGACCGATCTGGTCCTCGAAATAGATTACTGGCCAATGGAAAGAAGGGGTGAGAAGAAGAGGGATGTTTTCTCAAGTGTTCCCAGATTCAATCGAATTAGATTGGACACTTCAAAGACTCTTGAAAATGGTCAGGGTGGAGAGCCCATGCAAATTGGCACAATGAGGAGCCCTTTTATGAAAGAGGAAAAAGAAAAACGAGGGCAAAATAAGTTGTGTTTGTATTGTGGATCCCGCGGACACTATGTCAAAATTTGTCCTACGAAGCCAAATATGTCACCAAAGGAAAACTTGTGGCACCACCAGTAGGATGAGTTGGACTAGTGACTGCTACTGAAAATACAACTTCAAAGACATCACGTGGCCAACACATTTCAATCATCAGCTCCTCATTTTAACCAATGATGACCCTCAAGTTCCAAAAGATTGCTTTATTGCTGTGATGATAGATTTAGAGGCCACTGGGAATTTCTCCAACCTCTAAGTCACTGCTAAGATAGGCTATTCAGAAGCCTGGGAATGGAGCAGTGAGAGCGGTGGATGGAACCAACCTCTCATCAAGTCTATAATCAGCTATACTGAGCAGGTAGAACTAATTTCCAAAGAGGGACTTAGAGAAATCATTCAGTGCAATTTATTTGATGCCCCACAGTTCCATAGCATATTAGCATTACCATAGAACACAAACCAACAATCAACTAGAGTGAAAGAACAATAGTCATGGATTGGAGCTTTTGTAAGGACTATTGTTTCAAAACAAACTCTCAAACTAAGAAACCCAGCCCAGCTACAATGTTGTGTAAGGGAGTAGTTTCAGTGTGTCTTGTACACACCAATGAAATATCAGAATAGTACAAGGACATTTTAAAGATGTTTTCAATGAAGTGAAATCTGAAAAACTTCGTCCTCATCATTCGTATGGCTGTAAGATAGAAATTGAACCTGGGACTAACTTACATTACAATCAGGTCTATGCATTGACTGATGCAGGGAATCAAAACTTAAAGGAATATATTCAAAAATATCTGGCCAATTGTTTCATCTGACCCTCACAGTCCCAGTTCACTCCCCATTATTTTTTGGCCCAAAATGAAAATGTGAATTAAGAACGTGTATAGAGTACAGTGCACTGAATTGAATCACGATAAAGAACCATTACCCTTTACCTTTCATTTCTGTCCTTTTGGACCTCAGCATTTTTTTTTTTTAAAACATTTATTGCAACATTCTGAAAGTACAAGTATGGGCCTACAACCGCAGGGCCGGCCGCTAGTCATAAGTGTAACCAATCATAGCACGGTATAACTCAGCTCATCGGCCGACAGCCCTGAGGTCCGGCAACGAATCAGGATGAAGTTTGTCTTAGAACGCATGAGTATATCACAGGATATACTAAAGGTTTCGTTTTATATTATATAAATAGACGGATCAGGTGCCATACAATCAAGCTAAAGGAGACGGGGGACAGGCCGAGAAACAGGATATACGTTTAGAAACAACAATATGAGGAACCCTGGTGCCAATGCTTATGAATCGAAGTGAACAACAGTACAGGATACAGTTTCGTAAGCGCCGGTTCCCAGAGCCTGCCCACCCGGACTTTCGATTAACCTAGGAAGCGTGAGCACAAAATTCCAGAACACAGTGTAATCAGAAGAGAACACAGACGATACTGACCCGAAAGGAAAGAAAGGGAAGGGAGAAAAAGGCCATAGAAAATAAGAAAGGCAAAATAAAAAAAAAACCTCCAACCCCCCACCCTGCACATGGCTATAGCCTAACCCCACTAGCAGCGTGCCTGTCGCCCTAAGGAACTAAAACCCTACAAGAAGGGAAAGCAAGAAGAAGAGTGGAAGAGGGCCTAGTAGTACATGCCCCCAGCCCCTTAGTCCCCCCGCCAGAAACAGACACCTCTATCGCAAGAGACGGATATTGAGCGACCCTTATGAGAGAAATTAGGGGGCACCGTGACACACCGCCCAGCCTCTTAAATCAAACCATTGCAAATCGAACAGTCATAGTACCATTTCAAACCGCCCCGAGTTGATTAATCTCACCCCTGACCCTTCCGGACCAGCACAAGAACCCTCCCCAGCGAGACCCAAAGGCATACAAGCAAGTCATAGAGGAGAGGGAAGTCAGCGAGAGTCAATCCTTTACCACTTGCAGCAAGTAAGTCCACGGGAGCTTCAGGTGTAGGAAGTCTCCCTCTCCCAACAAGACAGTCCCGATGTTTCTTGCCCCGGGGTCGCAACGTTTCCAAAAAGGGGGAGACGACCACAAGATGAAAAAAGAGTCTACAACACAAGTCTCCGGGGGTAGGATGCCAGTCAATACCTCAAAAGTCAATAACGGTGGAAGGTGCGGTGGCACACTCACGACCTCTAGGACACCATCTTCCAGGGATTAATCCGATGGTTCCAATATTTGCATCTCCACGGGGTCCTCGCAGTGAGTCAAAATGGCCGCTTCTTGAGTGGCTACAGATGGTAGTTCCAATAGTGGGGCAGGGTCCGGTACATTAAGTAGCATCCCAGATAGGCTTGCATCCATTTTATTCATTGAGACAGTCACTTGTGATTGAAACACCCAGAGTTCTGCCAGCAATGACCTCAGAGATGGCTCAGATACATTTCGGTCCATGGTCTCACGGCCGAGACCGATCACAATCACCTACGAGTGAATTGGTGTCTCTGGGGGCAACAGACAGACAGGGATCACGAGAGGGCAAGCGCGGACGGAAACCCGTCGTTCTCCACAGCCACGATCACCCGGCTTAACTCTGCAGGCCGGGGCCCCGATCCGCCGAACCCCGGAGGGAGCCGGCACCGGATCCGCGGGACGGGAACCCCCACCTGCCGTCAGTTGCAAGCAGGGTCACCTCCCCATCAGTGCTGAGCCAAGAGAACAATCACTGCCAATTCCGGGCACAAAAGAAGCCTCCAGTACGATCGACCGGACCCTGCCTGGGTCAACATAATCTGAGCAAAAGAGCGTGTCACATTTCATGCCAACAAGAAAAGAAAACCCAAACCCATCTTCCAGATTGGAGATAAAGTTTGGCTGAGTACACAACATTTGAGACCGCAAGGAAATTGAAAATTCCAACCCGCTAAGTTGTTGAAAAAATGAGGAACCCAGTGGCTTACAAATTGATGTTACCACAGCAAGTAAAGATTGACCCAGTGTTTTATGTATCCTTGCTTAAGAAGGCTTACCCCAATTTAAGAATTTTGCTGCCACCCAAACTATTACAAGTTGAAGGTAGTGAAGAGTTTGGGTTTAAAAGAATATTAGATTCTCAAGGGGTTCACAATAAATTCTAATACTTGATCGAATGTTATAACTATGGCCCTGAGGAAAGGTCTTAGGAGCTGCAAACTGCTGTGAATGCCCCAAGACTAGTAAAAGCCTTTCACCGACAATATCCACACAAACCACGACTGGGAGGGCCACCCTTGCGGAGAAGTACGTCAAGATCTTCATAAAGAATAAAGTGCACGCTCCTCTGAGGGTTTGTACAGTATATGGCAGAAGTCACACAAAACGTTATGCTACAACAAAACGATTGAGAGTACAAATGTTCTTGAATGATGTGTTCCCTTCATTTCATGTGCTGTCCAATGATTTTTACTAATGCACAGTCTCTGGTAGCCTTTATCCTATCACACCTCAGTGGGGAGGCTGCTTCATGGTCTATGCTCTTGGTTATGTTGGCTGGTAACTTAAAAATGATGACAAAGACAGACTCCTCTTGGGAATGTAAAAACCGCTCTTTACTGTTGCAGCTGGGAGAACAACAGTCTTCACACAAGTAAAGAGCCAGTCTCAATTTGCTGCTTTACAGGCAGTTATTTTATAAACAGACAGACAATACTTGTTACAAAAGATTAAACATTCAGCTAATTAAAAGTTACAGAAGCAAAAGATCTTTGTCTAGAAGTTCTCTCTGCATTCACCAAAAACAAAAAAGGGCAGAAAAAAACAGGCAGTGGTAAACACTGAGCAGAGTCGGAAGATCTAGCTAAAGGCAGTCTTTTTCTTAATTACCATCCACTTTCTCCCTTAGAGCACTCTAAGTTTTACATGGTTATTGTGGAGATTGAGAGGCATTGTGAAAAGTGTATCACTTTGCTCCTGTGAGGATTGGGAATCACTCTGTACATATCTACGATACCCTGACACCCATCTAGGTTAATACAAGGGCTGGTATTGCTCCCGCATGGCAGGAGCAGCTTTTTCTGCTTGCTCCCACCAGACGGGAGCAATGTGAGTCTCCCCGCTCACACGAGCACGGATAGGGAAACAAAAGTCTTCTTAAACCCACTGGGTGAATTTTCAAGGCTCCCTCTAGTTGAGAACAGACATATGTTTCCCTGCCCATGTTCTTGCGGGCACGAAAACTACTGTGTCCAGGGAGTGGGGTACCCGGGACACGGTAATTAGGCCAGCCCGAGGGGTGAGTACCAGGACCTTTACAGGCTCAGGGATTGGGGCTGTGCACCCCATCCCCCTTCAATTTACGATCGACCCCAAGAATGGTTTGTAGTAGCAAATTATTTTGAATTGTGAAACACATTTGCAAATCCTCTGCAAATATGCAGCAAAATGAAAAAAGATAAAACATTTTTGGCCCTAGATGGGGTCCTCAGGGAACCCACACCATGCCTAGGAGGTCAGGGTATCAATAGCCTGCCCCCTAATGTCTTTCTGTAAGCTTTGTGTTAGGACATCATGATGGCTATTCTCATCCAGGTAGCTTAAAACCATCCGATAGGCTTAACCAACCTAGTGGGAGCTGGTAGGTGTTTGTTTTCTGGACAAATATGGGGATTCAGTTATAAAAATGATTGTGGGGATACCCCGGATATCTCCTTTTATTTACTGGGGAGTTCAACATCCTATGTTGCTGACATGTTTCAGCTGAAAGGTTCTGCCCGTAGGGGTCACTCATTATTATTCAGAGCATCTCTATCTCCCTGCTTACCCCATTCTAAATATGAAAGAAAGTGTTATAGATGAGGCATAAGGTTCTCCTACCTGACCTTATAGTAATAACAGAACCTGTGGGTAAAAACACAAAATAAAATGAGAATCTAGTATTGTGTCTCAGGATATACAATCTGCAAATCCAATAGGAAATACAAAATGTCATGTTACAAGAAAATATAACAAATGTACCATCTCTTTTTGTTGATCCTGATTTGTTCTGGAAAAGTCTTCAGACAAAAGATCTTCAAGAACTTAGAACATCAGGAACAATGAGCATTATTTGAGTTGGCAGGTCTTGAAAGGATTATGTTAAAACTAGCATAAAACAAGATGACAATAGAGGGACAATTGTGAAGAGATGTATTGTGATGAATTGGAACCATGGGATTATATAACAGCGAATGATTTTATCATTGAATGTGCCCATATGGCGAGGGAGGAGGTGACTGTAAAAAATAACATATCCCATAATGCCTTTGTGACACTTCTTTCTAAGTGAAAAACGCATCATCAAGCAACAGATTAATGACTCTACGGAATTATTAAAGAACTACTGCTAGAGTCAAAATCAATTTTCAAGACCCTTTTGTAATAATCTGTGATAGTTTTTCCCTAGTTTTTTGTGCCTTTCTGCCCTCTATCCACTCGTTTTTCCCTAGTTTTTGTGACTTTCTGCCCTCTGTTCCACTCATTTTTTGTTCCTCTCTGCCCTCTGTTACACTCATTTTTCCCTAGTTTTTTGTGCCTTTCTCCCCTCTGTTCCACTCATTTTTGTGCCTTTCTGCCCTCTGTTCCACTCATTTTTCCCTAGCTGTTTGTGCCCTTCTGCCCTCTGTTCCACTCGTTTTTTGTGCCCTTCTTCCCTCTGTGGGACTCTTTTTCCCCTCTTTTTGGGGGCTTTCTGCCCTCTGTTCCACTCATTTTACCCTAGTTTTTTGTGCCTTCTCCCCTCTGTTCCACTAGTTTCTCCCTAGTTTTTTGTGCCTTTCTGCCCTATGTTCCACTCGTTTTTCCCTCGTTTTTGTGCCTTTCTGCCCTCTTTTCCACTTGATTTTCCCTCGTTTTTTGTGCCTTTCTTCTCTCTGTTCCACTTATTTTTACTTCGTTTTTGTGCCCTTCTGCCCTCCATTCCACTAGTTTTTTTGTGCCCTTCTGCCCTCTGTGCCACTCGTTTTTTTCTCGTTTCTGTGCCCCTTTTGCTTTGTGTTCCACTTGTGTTTTGTGCCCTTTAGCCTTCAGTGCCACTCGTTTTACCCTCGATTTTTGTGCCCCTTTTCCTTCTGTTACCTTCGTTGTCCCTTACCGTCCTCACCGCTGCGCCCCCTGCGGGCCTGCCCCTCTGACTGCCCACTGTCCATTCGCTACCCCCGCCTCCCAGTTGCTCCTCCCTCCCACCTCTCCATATATTCCAGCCGCTGCGTGGCCACGCCAACGGCGCGCAGAAGGCGCACCTGAGACAAGCCTATCTGCTCCCGTCCATGCCTGGACCGCGCCCAGCGAAAGAACCCCTGGCCCCTGCACCTGCCACGACAACCGCTGCCACTACAACGCCAGCATTCTGCACATTCTCAACTCTGGACGGAGCCACACCTGCTTCAAGGCCGCCCCAAAACGCACACACTGCAGCTACACCAGCCTCAGAGCCAACGAACCACCCACCAAGAAAGACCCCAACCACCTCCAATGCATACTACTAAACACCAGCTCCGCACGCAAGCATGCCGTAGAGCTCTGGTACCTGCTTGACGAAACATCCCAGGACGTCGCCTTCCTGACAGAGACCTGGTTTAACGACTCCTCTGCACCTGACATCGCCATAGCCATCCCAAACAGCTACAAGATCTCCCGCAGAGACCGCACCAACGAATTCGGAGGAGGAATCGCCATCATCCACAAGAACAGCATCAGGGTCTCGACTAGCACCGATGATGTGCTCAGCACGCCGAACACATCCATTTCCGGATCCACACAAACCCTAATTCTACCCTCATAGGCACCCTCGTCTACCGCCCCCAGTTCAGCGACTCCATCTCCAACTTGATCAGCAGGCACACCTTGACCTCCACCGACTACATCCTCCTCGGAGACCTGAACTTTCACCTTGAGAACAACAAAGACAACAACTCCACAACCCTCATCGATAACCTCATCAACGTCGGACTGAAGCAACTCGTCACAATGTCCACCCACTCCGCTGGCCACACGCTCAACCCAGTCTTCTCCTCAAGCCCATACGTCTCCATCAGCCACACCACGGAACTCCTCTGGACCGACCACCTCTGCATCCACTTCACCTTCCAGAAACCCACCACACACCACCGCACCCAACAGATCCCCCGCCGCTGCGGGAGCAAAATCACCGAAGACCAACTACACGCAAACCTCACTCTCCGCCCACCCACCGAACCCTTCAACACCGACAATGCTGCCCACAGCCTCAGACGCTGGATCGAGGACTGCACCAACATCTTCACCCGGCTGAAGAAACCCCCCACAGAGACACCAGCAAGAGGGCAAGCTGGTTCATCCCAGAACTCCTAGCCTCCAAGCAAGCCTGCCGGAAACTAGAGAAGAAATGGCACAGTGAACAAACTCGAGACAGCCACGCAGCACACAAGGACATCATCCGCAACCACCACCACCTCATCAGGGTGGCCAAGAGGACCTCCTTCAAAGATTGCCTCAACAACAATGCACACAATAGCAAGGAGCTCTTCAACATCGTGTAGGAACTCTCCAACTTAAGCTCCAACACCAATGGCATCCCGCCGTCGCAAGCCCTGTGCAACTCCCTCGCCACCTGCTTCCACTGCAAGATAGTAGACATCCACAACAGCTTTAACACCCAGACAGCCCCAACAGACTGCAACACAACAGGCCCTATGTACACCATCGACCACGACCCCCTGCTAGCCTGAGCCAGCATAAGCATCGATGACACCATCAATATCATGCGCTCAATCCACTCCAGTTCTCTGTTGGACCCATTCACGAACCACGTCTTCAACAGAGCAAGAAGGACCATCGAACCCCACCTGCCCAACGTCATCAATCTCTCCCTCGAGACCGCGACCTTCCCAGAGATCTGAAAACACACCGAGATCAACGCCCTACTCAAAAAACCTAGGGCAGACCCAAGAGACCTCAAGTACTTCCGGCCCATCTCTCTGATCCCCTTCCCGACCAAGGTCATCTAGAAAACCGTCAACAGACAGCTGACCCAATACCTAGAAGAAAACAGAATCCTGGACCCTTCCCAATCAGGGTTCCGCAGCAACCACAGCACCGAGACTGCCCTCATAACCGCCACGGATGACATCAGGACCCTACTGGACAACGGCGAGACCGCAGCACTCATCCTCCTAGACTTCTCTGCCGCTTTCAATAGGATCTGCCACCGCACACTACGCGCATGCCTCCACGCCGCAGGGATCCGAGACAAGGCTCTGGATTGGACCACCTCCTTCCTCTCCGGCAGAACCCTGAGGGTCCGCCTCCCCCCATTCTGTTCCAAAGCCTCTGAGATCATCTGTGGCGTACCCCAGGGATCCTCCCTCAGCCTGACGCTCTTCAACATTTACATGGCCCTGCTCGCACACGTAGCCCAACAGCACAACCTCAACAAAATCTCCTACGCCGATGACACTCAGCTGATCCTCTACCGCACCAAGGACCCCATCACTGCCAAAGCCAACCTCCATGAAGGAATGAAGGCCGTCGCCGACTGGATGAAGACCAGCCGCCTGAAGCTGAACTCGGACAAGATGGAGGTCCTCATCCTCGGCTCCAACCCTTCAGCCTGGGATGACTCCTAGTGGCCGACAGCACTGGGGGCAGCCCCGACACCCACCGACCACACACGCAACCTGGGAACCATCCTCGACTCAACGCTCTCATTGACCAAGCAAGTCAACGCCATCTCCTCCTCCTGCTTCATAACCCTCCGCATGCTCTGCAAGGTCTTTAGATGGATCCCGACAGATACAAGAAAGACAGTCACCCAGCCCCTTGTCAGCAGCAGACTGGACTACGGAAACGCCCTCTATGCGGGAGCCCTGACCAAGTTCATCAAACGACTACAACGCATTAAAAATGCCTCGGCATGACTGATCCTCGACGTACCACGCCACGCCACATCACCCCCCACCTGAGAAACCTGCACTGGCTCACCGTCAACAAGAGGATATCCTTCAAGCTCCTCACCCACGCACACAAGGCACTCCACAAGACTGGTCCCGCCTACCTCAACAGACGGCTCTCCTTCTACATCCCCAACCGCCAGCTACGCCCTGCCGACCTTTCACTTGCCACTGTCCCGTGCATCCGAAGAACAACCACCAGTGGGAGATCCTTCTCCAACCTCGCCGCCAAAGCATGGAACACCCTCCCACTGAGCCTACGACAGACCCAAGACCTGCTGACCTTCAGGAGGATACTCAAGACCTGGCTGTTCAATCAGTAGTGCCCCCCTTCCCAGCGCCTTGAGACCCTCGCGGGTATGTAGTGCACTTCACAAATGATTGATTGATAGTTGCATATGAAAAATAAAATTACCCAGCAGGGGCCTTTACCTAATGCAGGAGTTGTTGGTTTAGAAGCAAACAGGATTCCTTAAAATACTTTGTGTAAAGAAGTGGACAGACCAAAAGAGAGGGGAAAGCTGTGATAAACTACATATCCCATGATAACAGGATATGCAATGGTTGCACCTTATGTGATGAGCCTTTCTCCAAGTAAAGAGCACACTATTAAGTAAAACACCAGCAGTGTTAGGCACCAGCACGGCAGGGGTGAACCTGATAAGGGATGTTCAGGCTCTACTGTACCACTGGCATAGTGAGTATGGTGCAGAGATACAGAATATCAAATCAAATATCAAATAAAATAATATCGATTTACACAATTATCGAGTAAAAAATATTGTGGGTGAGAAATATCAACAGACAAATTATCGTGGTCAAGAATATCGGATTAGGTAAGTAATATTGATGTTAAAAATATTGAAGTGTAAAATATCAATGGCAAAAATATAGTTGTTAAAAATATCTATATATTAATTATTTTTTAATGATTTTTGCATTTTTAGTTCCGTAGCTGCCTGTGGGTTTATTGGGGAATAGATGGGAAGTAATTTAATTATATAAAATAATTGATTATTTTTAGTTGTTATTAAAAAAATATATGAATTTTGTGTTTTTTTAGTTCCGCTGCCGTTGTGGGTTTAAAGGGGAATAGGGTGGGAAGTAATATAATTATATTACATTTATTTATTATTTGTTATTTATTATTATTTGTGTAAATGCGAGGTTATAGTGCTAAATGGGTAAAGTAATTTATTATGAATTCATTAATAAGTGGCTGTTAATTAATGTTAATTAGTTAAGTGGTAAATAAATATTTATGGTAATAGTGTCATTAATTTTAGGTGTGTGTTGTGGTGTTTATAGGTCTAAAAGGTGGGAAGTAATTTACTTTTAATTGACGAATCAATAATTCGTTGTTAATACATTTTAATTAATTAATTAGTAATTAGTTATGGTAACTGGGTAATTAATTTTAGGTGTGTGTTGTGGTGTTTATAGGAATAAAAGGTGGTGAGTATTTTGTGTTTAATTAATTATTATATAGTTGTTAATTAATGTTAATTATTTGATATTTATTTTGTGTATTTGTTTATTTTTGTGTGTGTTACTTTTACAGGGGTAATAGGTGGGCATTAAATACATTTGGGGAAATTAGTATTGCTTTGTCCGCCCGCCATACCCCTGGGAATCGAGACCACCCGCAATGCTTGCGGCGGTCCTGCTGCATCAACTAGGATGGGCCCGCCACACTGGCGGGCGCATGGCACATTTTTCACATTGCGGCGGGCGGAGCTGAAAGCACCGCCCGCCGCAATGCCACAAAGGCAAGTTGTGCCTTTCAATGCACAACGTGAAAGGCACCTCACGGTGCCTGCCATGTTGTACATTGAAATGCAGGGGGGTACCATAGGTACCCCCCATATGAACACCCAGAGTCCCTGGGGGCCCCCAACGGGCCCCCGCAAGCAAACAATGCATGCCTTTCCATGGCGGCAATGCCGCCAGGGAAAGGCATGTTTCTGCCCCCATTGCAATATGGCTGCTGGTGTCTAACAGACACCACCACCATATTGAGCCCTTTTCCGGGCGGAAAAGCGGTGGACGGTCTTTCCGTCCACGCCGTGGACCCCCCAGGCATAGTAATATGTTTGTGTTGCATGGATGGCGGGCGGATGGCACCGGCTGGCTCAGCGGGGGCTATCCGCCCGCCATCCTAATGGGGCCCATTGCGTTTTATTATTTTATAGTTTAATTTAGGTATGTGTTGTGGATATTATAGTGTTAAAGCATGTGTTGTCAATTAATGGTTTTAATAAGATTTGTTTGATTGATTAGTAATTATGTTAATTATGGAAATACATTTAATATTGAAGTGTTTGGTTATTGGAGTGGTGTTATAGGGTAGGAAATAAAAGAAATACATTTACGTTTTAATTAATTTTTTTGTTTGTTAATATTTGCTACTTTTAAATAATTATTGTTTATAAATGTATTGATTAATTTATTTGATATGTTATTTGTAGGTTTTTGTTATATGTAATTAATATTATCAGAATTTCCTTTTTATATGTTTAACATATTTAATTTTATATTTTAAAAAATAGTTTATTTACTTTTTAAGGTTTTTAAGATTTTGTAATATTTTTTATTTTTTTTCCATCGTTTTGTTTTTGTTTCTCTGCTATCCAACACTTTCCGTAATGTTGTAATCACTGGAGTGGGAATAGTAATTTTTACCACTCTGCAATTCAGCAATTTTCCTACTGTTGCATTCAATGGAGTGGAAATAGTATTTTTTTCTCCTCCACTATCCAGCACTTTCCCCATAATGTTTCACTCACTGGAGTGGGAATAGTAATGTTTACCCCTTCGCTATCTAACACTTTCCCTTCTGTTTCACTCACTGGAGTGGGAATAGTCATTTTTACCCCTCCGCTATCCAATACTTTCCCTACTATTGCACTCACTAGAGTAAGAGTAGTATTTTTTCCCCTCTGCTGTCCAATACTTTCCCTACTGTTGCACTCACTGGAGTGGGAATAGTAATTTGTACCCCTCCACTATCCAACATTTTCCCTACTGTTGCACTCACTGGAGTTGAAATAGTATGTTTAATTATTCCGCTATACAAAATGTACCCTACTTTTGCACTCACTGCAGTGGGAATAGTAATTTTTACCCTTCCGCTCTCTAACACTTTCCCAATTGTTGTACTCTTTGGAGTAGGAATAGTCATTTTTACCCCTACGCTATCCAACACTTTCCCTACTGTTGCACTCATTGGAGTGGGAATAGTAATTTTTACCCCTCCACTATCCAACACTTACCCTACTGTTGCACTCACTGAAGTGTAAATAGTTATTTGTACCCCTCTGCTATCTAACATTTTCCTTACTGTTGTACTCACTGGCGTTGGAATAGTAAATTTAATTCCTCTGCTATCCAAAATGTACCCTACGTTTGCACTCACTGCAGTGGGAATAGTAATTTTTACCCCTCTGCTCTCAAACACTTTCCCAACTGTTGTACTCTTTGGAGTGGGAATAGTATGTTTTGCCCCTCCGCTATCCAACACTTTCCCTACTGTTGCACTCACAGGAGTTGGAACCGTAAATTTAATTCCTCCGCTATCCAACACTTACCTTACTTTTGCACTCACTGGAGTGAAAATAGTAATTTTTCCCCTACTCTATCTAACACTTTTCCTACTTTTGCTATCACCAGAGTGGGAATATTAATGTTTACCCCTCTGCTATCCAACACTTTCACTACTGTTGCACTCCCTGAAGTTTGGATAGTACATTTGATTATTCTGCTATCCAACACTTTCCCTACTGTTGCACTTATTGTATTGGGAAATGTAAGTTTAATTTCTTTTTTTATCTATTATAGAATGTTTTCTTTTTTCAAATATTGAGATATATATATATTGTTTGTATATAATTTTAAAGTTTAAAAATTAAATAAAGATAATACTTCATATTTTTTTTATTTTTCACAACAAATTTTTATTGTTGACAGACACAAAATGCCCAGGTGGCATCAGGGCAGCATTTGTATACATATCATAGCAGTGGTATAGATTTTAACATTTACAATATACAATTGTCACAGGAGGGAATATGCAATATGCTCAATTAAACGCCTATAAACGTTATTAACTAGAAACATCAGTGTCACAGACTGCATATAAGGATTGTCATACAACGTCTCCAATAGCAACGTGCGAGTACAGATATAATTTTTCACTAATAAATACCCAACATCTGATCTTTATGACAGATGTTCAGCACCTTTTGCAGAAGGGATAGGTTCAAGATACTGACCCTGATAATAAGCCCACCGCTTCCAAATCTTCGGGTGTTTCTGGGGACATCCCTGTGCCAAGAAAATCGGTATTTCTAACCCCATGGAAAAATCAACACCCCATTTCTGGGCCCCTACAGATGGCAGTGAGGTCACCTTCCAAGCCTTAGCAATGTCACGCTTAGCGAGAGTAAGCCCCAGAAATAGCGAATATCTCGGTAATATGAAGCAAAGTTTGATGCGGTGACTGTGGACTATCCCACCCCAACACCTCAGAGAGACAGGTCAGCACCCCACACCACAACCGCGATAGAGTAGTACACTCCCAAATTGTGTGGAGAAAAGTGCCCTCTGCAGTTCCGCAGTGCAGATAGGTGGGGGATGTAATCATCCCGGCCCGCCAGAGCCTATAGCGAGTAAAATACACATGATGAAGATATTTAAATTGTATAAGGCGAAGGCACGCAGCACTCACCGCCGCTCACGCCGACTGCAGAGCTTCAACCCAATCGTCTTCATCAAGTGGACCTAAATATTTCTGCAAAGCCTCTCTGGTATTAGTGAGTGTCGTTTGGCTACTAGTAACAAAGTGCGATATAGCGCTGCAATCTTCTGTGGGCACATCTCGCCAAGAAACACCTTGGCTTCAACTTGATTAAAGTCCGCAATGCCGTCTTGTTGTGCAGGATACGGGGAGAACGTTTGGCAAAACTGTAAATATTTATAAAATTGGGACCGAGGCATTAGAAATTCGGTTTGTAACTGCTGGAATGACTTCAAGGTCTGACCACGGAGGACAGTGCCAATTATTGCAATGCCAATGGTATCCCATCCCATGAAGCCCTGTAGTTCAGCCAAGTGAGATAAAATGCGACTGCACCAAAGAGGATTCTTTTTCAGAAGTTTGCCTCACCACCCCATCCTACGTAGCGCCTGTACCCATACCAGAAAGACCGTATAAGTTGGGGGTGATCGCGGCTTGAGTGTCGCACTTGAATATAGAATTGTGTGTAATGATTTAGAGTCCATTAACCAATGCTCGATGGCATAGGCAGGGTCACATCGATTTCCGTACCACCAATTTTTTAAAATGAGGAGATGAGACGCCGCATGATACACCTGAATGTCCGGAGTTGCGATTCCCCCACAGTATGTGGACTGGAAGCACGTTCTTAGTGCAACATGCACAGAGCCCTCCCCCTCAAAGGAAGTGACTAAAACAGTGTTTAATTGCCAAAACCATGTATGCAGTATTGGGTAGAGATAGTTTTGAAGTTGATAAAGAAGACAGGGTAGCGAAACAATTTTAAAAATAGCTAACCTGCCGAATAGTGACCAAACAAGCACCTTCTCTTTGATATGAGTCAATATAGTGGCCAGATTCTTGTTCCAGGAGGCAGGTTGAGATGCAGACCAAAACACCCCAAGATATTTGTAGCCATCCGGGACTACCGTAACCTTATGTGTCCAAGTCCCGTGCAGATCGCCCTATGCAAAGGCCATAGAAACTATTTATGGGTGTTCATGTAGAGACCAGAGTTCTCGCCAAAGATTTGCATGATTCAAAGCAGGCATGAGCTGGATTTATTGGGGCTTGTGAGAAAGAATAAGACACCGTCAGCGTACAACGCTATACGATCGGAGACCTCCCGCGACCACTCGAAGCCTTGTACCTGGGCGTCCATTCTTACCCATGACACAAGTGGCTCCATGGCGAGTGCAAAAAGATAGGAAGATAGAGGACATCCCTGCCTTGTGCCCCTTCTGACGCAAAGCGGCTGCGAGGCTGAGTCAGTAATCCGTACCGAAGAAGTGATGTCTGTGTATAGGAGGCGAACATATTTAAGAAGTCGGGGGGCAATATTAAGGCGGTGCAGGAGAGCAAAGAGATAGGTCCAACTAAGAGAATCATAGGCCTTATCAATATATCGGCAAGAAGAAGTGCTGCCGTCTTATTCAGTCTGTCAACCGAGGCGATAACGTTGTGCACATGGCGGATGTTATATCTGGTGGCACGGCAGGGCATAAAGCCCGCTTAATTTGAGTGAACAAATGCTGTTATGTGTGGGACGATATGGTTTGCAATGATTTTATCCAGCAATTTTGCCTTGCCATTGAATTGTATGTAGCTCCGGGGCCCGCCTGGTTTTAAGAAAATTACTATTTTGGCATGACGCCAGTCAGTCCGAAACCGGCCGTCTTCCACCGCTGTGTGGAGTTCCGCCAAATAATGTGCGTATATTTGAGATTAGTATTTCTTAAAGAACTCATAGGGGAATCCGTCAGGCACGGTGCTTTACCCGAGCTCATGTCCGCGAGGGCACTCTGTACCTCCTCAGTCGAGATCAGGGCATCTAAGTCATCCCGCACAGAGTTCGGCAGTAATTTTTGGGCTAGATCAGCCACGAATCGGTCAATAGTGGCCCCAGGGAGAGTCTCCCGTGGGGTGTATAGGTCTATCAAATAGACTGGTAGAAATTTGAGCAGGGTCTGTAACCACCTCGCCCATCGGGCCACAGATTTCGGGAAGAATCTCAGGTCGAAGCTTCTGTTGGCATAGATGATGTAGAAGGGTGCTAGATTTGTCTCCCCACTTATAAATCCGGCTACTAGTAATAAGCCAATATGTCTGAGCTTCATTGTGAGAAAAATATTCAGTAACAGCAGTATAAATCTGATGATGATAGTGATTGTCCTGTAGTAGCCATGACGAGAGGCGCCACTGGGGTGGGGAGAGCCGAGGTCCAGGTGCAGTGCAGGGCAAGATCCCGGGTGACTCAATTTTGTGAATGTGGGGAGCAGAGATAAATAAATAGTCAAGGCGGGAGAAAGAGTCATGAATATTAGAAAAGTATGTGTATTCATGCATAGTCAGGTCAATATTTGGAATTTCGACTCGCACGTGACCGCCCGAGCCCTCTGCTACGCCATCTGTTGCTTGAGGGGTACATAACATCATTCCAATCACCCCAGCTATCGTCAGCCCCCTGCAGAATCTCTGCCCAAAGGGAAGTCAATCATTCCCCCAAGATCCACGACAGGGGTGGGGGGCAAATACACAGACAAGAGTGAGACGTTCGCCATATACTGTTCCCGTCACCACTATGTACCTGCCCTAGAGATCAGACCAGGTCCGATCATGCACAAATGGCACCCTGCGATGAATTAATATCGCTACACCCCTAGATCCCCAGTGAATCCAGAGTGGTAAGTCTGGACAAATCCAAAGCACGCAAGACAGGGTGTCTTGTTGCCCAATAGGTGGGTCTCTTGTACCAAGAGGATGTTAGTATTAAAGCTATTGGCCTGTTGAAGTATGGCCCCTCTTTTAATCTTATCCAGCAGGCCAAGAACATTCCAACTAACAATGTTTAGTTGCTGCGGCTGTGTGTCTGTAATATTGGGTATCTGACATGCAAAGCGACCAATAAGTGGCTAGTGTGATAAGACTGGACTCTATAGATGAAATAGAATACTGTGACATTCGAAAACAATGTAAACCCCCCCCCCCAATACCTCAAGAGTATTGAAGCAACTGTTGCGGTATGGCAGGCAATTAAGTATTGTTACGTAAATATATGTATATGTATACATTTTTATGTTTGTGTGTTTATATATTTTTTAATTAAGTTTATTTGTTATATTTAGTTAAAATGTATATTAAATGTAATTTATGTTGCTAAAAATATTATTAATATTTAATATATTTACAATGTATTACTTTATATGATATATATTTTTACATCAATATTTTTTAATCTATATTTTTTTTACCTTGCTATTTTTGATTCAATATTTTTTTACTTACCTGTTAAGGTATTGAAGTCGATATTTTTGCAATTGATATATTCTTTTCGATATTTAGAACATCAATGTTTAATAAATCGATATACTATGAGTGAACCGTGAGTACGCATCCCAAGCAAGGGTTTTCATAGAGGAATATTAAAAATCTCCTAAGAGATGTTCTCCAAATGTGTGTGACAAGAGTATGTGTGTGGTCAAGAAATATGGGAGTGTTTTGCATGCGGACAAAATGCACTGCCGATTTCTCCACACACAAAAAAACCCTGTGCAATATGATCAGTATGAATATCCACCATGAATGTAGTGGTGTGTATCTTCAAGTGGGTTTTATACTTTGTATACTTTTATACCTTCTTTGTGTGTGATGTCTGTTCAGTTACCTTGGGCTGTGATAACGTTTTGCAGCTTGGCACAGGACCTGCTACAGCTACAGAAACATATGTGACATAATAGAATGGTCACCTTTCCTGACATGGTACTTCAGATGAGGAATAAAGGGGTAGAGCTACAATTACTTGGTCAAAATAATTTGAAGGATACATTGAGCTCCCCACGAGAGCAAGTGTATCACAAATTGGCTATGTTTGGCCAATTCACATCTGGTCATATGCAGGAGAAGTGCTGATACCCGCTGTTGCCATAAAGATGAGAGAAATTGAAAAAAACAGGTCTATTTCTATAATCATTCAGTGATCCTATTTAATAAATACTAAGGGGGTCATTAAATAGGATCACTGAATGATTATAGAAATAGACCCACCGCCACATTAGGATGGCTGGTGGGTCCTGGTTTCCATCCGCAGCTTTTCCGCCGCGGTCGGATTGAGTTTTCATCCCGAACACACAATAGCAAGTATACCGTATGGCGGCGGAAAAGCTCTAATATGGTGACGGTGTCTTCCAGACACCGTCCACCATATTAGGATGGCCAGTGAGTTATGCTTTTCCGCGGCGGGTTTTCCGCCGTGGAAAAGCATACGGAACTTCACTGCGTGGGCCCGTTGCGGGCCCCCTAGGTGAAGGGGGGTGGGGGGTGCACATGGGGGGTACCTATGGTACCCCCCTGCATTTGCATGCAGAAAGCGGCAGGCACCGCGCGGTGCCTGCCTCTTTCTGCATGCAAATGCAATGCGTGCATTTTTAACATTGCTGCAGGTGCAGCTTGAAGCAATGTTAAAAATAGAGGATGTGACCGCCAGGGTGGCGGTCACATCCTAATTGCACAGGAGGGAACTCCGCATGCCATGCGGAGGTTCCCTCCTGCTCTGGGGTCCGTCCGCGATCCTAATCGACCCCAAAGTGTGCAATAGCCAGTAGGAGAGATTACAAATAACTAGAAGAAGGAAGGCTAATTATAACCAATTACCATGATTATTAATTTTAAGAATGTGCCTACAGTGAAGAGCCTGTTCCCTCTCAGCCGATGGGGTCGAAAAGAAACTCAGAGTGGCTTAGTTAGTGAACTATCTGAGGTCATGCCTATATTACCATATATTGATATAGACCCCAATTCTACAAATGTCCTTGACATCCAAGCACAAGCAGTAGATGGTAATATAGAGACCTGTTTGTAAGGAAGCCAACATCAGGTAACACTGTGTTACATGCGGGGAGTTTTCATCCCGAACACATAATAGCAAGTATATCGTATGGCGAATTCATCCGCATACATAGAGCATGTAGCACACCTGAAGCCAGACTGCACCATCAAATGGAAGAGATTGGAAGTCAGAGGATTTAAATCTGGTAGATTAGATGTTGCCATGAGAAAGGCTAACACCCATGATCGTATAGCTCTACTAGATCCCAATTGGCACACATATCAAATTGGCAATCTTTCGAATGACATCCAAGTTAGTGAGAATGAGGGATTAAGGCTTGTCACATGATAAAGCAGCCAAGCCAAAAGCATTAAAACTATTATCAAGAAGGAATGGCCCATTGTTCTAACTGATCAAATTTTAAAAGAGGTTCGTCCCACTACTCCTACAGTTACCTTCAGAAGAGCGTATTCTATGCGCAGTGAGCTAGCGAGGAATAGCCCAGAAACCAACACAACAGAAAATTGGTTGTCCCCCGTAAGGGTTTCTTCAGGTGCAGTTTATGCAGAGCCTGTACGTTTGGCACTAATACAGCCGCTTTTTTACACCTTTCTCGGACATACCTATTGCACTTAAGTCCCGCTACACTTGCAGAACAGAGTATGCTGTTTATGTACTTAAATGCATTGCAATCTGTGTTACCTGGGCAGCACAAAACTGCAAGCGCATGTGCGGATTTTACAACATCTTAGAGCGATAGTGAACTCCGACCATGCTTACACAGTGGCTAGGCATTTCAAAGCAATACACAGCAATAATTTGAATTGTTTGCAGTATTTTGTAATTGATGCTGTGCCACCAAGCAAAAGGGGAGGCAACAGTGTAAAATCGCGTCGCCAGCTCGAATCTCGTTATATAGGAGACCTGGATACTAAGTCCCCGATGGGTCTGAACATAGGTGAAGACCTGTATAATTTCCTATGATAGAGGGACCCTTTTTAGACCTTTATGTTTATTAGATATCTCAGGACTTTAATCCAGGCAGTATCAGATGAGGATCCTGGAGATATTCCCACTCCTGAGGCCTTTTCTAGCCCGTTTTTTTAGTTTGTTTTTCTAGTTTGTTCATCATTTGCTTTTCTGTTGTTTTGATTATAATATGACATTTTGTGCCTCACTTTTTCCAATGGGTTAGGCACCCATTGAGTGCTTACCCCTCTGTGGGCAATGAGGTTTCCTATTGCGGCCCCTAGTCTAGGTTTAGAGAAATGTATATAGAATAAGGATTCATCCCTGGTATTATTTTGATATATTTTTTTTAGGTGACTGAGGTTGGTGTTATGGTTACTATTAGTTTATGAATATGAAGTACCACCGCCATGTATCCTGTCTTTTTATAATTTAGCAGCTTTTCATTTTTTGCCCTTTAGCACTACTATTGCACTATTAAGCAATCCAGGCACTTTCTGAACTTTTATTGGCACTGCTTTGTTCAATTGCAAAACCTCCATTGGTATTTGTACCGAGATTTATAGTGAACAGATTAGCGTATTTGCACATGTTATGCATCTAGTATTGCACCCGAATAGGTATTTGTACCAGATATCCTTATTACAATGCCCGTTCAGCATATTTGCACAGGTGTTTAGCTTTGTTTGCACATTACTAGGTATCAGTACTAGTTACAACACAACAAATGCCTGTTTTGCACATTTTTGTGTCCTGTGCACATTATTATTTGCTTTTTAATCCAGCAAGTCTTATACCGATGTGTTCTTATTTGATTGTGAATACAAATTCTTATATGGAATTGATTAAATATATATTGCACTTTGCACTTTTTCATTAATATAAGCATAGAGACTTAGACATATACGTAAGGATGAATTATATTCAATAGGGCATGGCACATGTGCAATTAGTATATGCAAATTTGATGTTTATAATGGAAGAAGTAGGATGCATTTATTTTATATGTTTGAATATACTTGTTTTTGTGTGCATTTGCGCATGTGTTCTTAGACAGATTTGCTCTATTTTGCACAATGCCTATGATAGCGCGCGGGACCACTTAGCTCACTTTACCATACTCACCTGGGCCCAAAAACATTCACACTTTGAACTAGTAGTCCTGCATTTTACTACTAACCACCTATCAGTACTTTGAGTCCTTTTAGGACTTATATCTGTAAACCATGACTTACCAATCTTTGTCACCTTTGCTATAAGTCCTAAGGATCGAAAAGGGTGTTAGAATAAATAAGCAGTATTTAAACAATTTCACTTTTCCTGTAATAACCACAGACTCAGGGAAAGTTTTAAATGCTTTATCTGTGCAAGTTAAGGTGAGTCTTCATCCAAATTACAGAGACCATAATTCTCATAAGTAAAATATGATTAATAAGATATAAAGTTTGCAAGAAATTACAGTAACACCATTAGACATTGGTACCTGGGAAGGGTGAGAAAGGGAAATAGCACAAGGATATACCACATGGATTATATTTACCTAGAATGGTGTGAGGACCAATCCTGGCCACGGGTTGGGGCAAAAGACCAGGCTCCTGATTAATCAGGTGCCTTCGGGACAAGACAGGTGCGGTTCAGAACAGGTGACCTCCGCTAAGTGTAACACCAGCGTCACACCCCTCTCTAGCAAAATTTGGTACCCTGACTGGGTAATCGATAATTTCCCCCACCAACACCTCAAACTTTCTGATAGAGTGCTCCACCAGCACTTCTGCTCTCGATCTCCTATAGCATGCGTTGAGTCAGTGACAGGTCAGCTACTCGGATAAGTCGGACAATTTCTCTAGCTAAACCTACCTTAGTTATACCATTTCCAGGGCAATGTACCACCCCATAATGTTGCAAATCTATGTGGTTCCCTTCAGTGATTGGTGAGAAAAACCAGGAGAGGTCATCACACCATACTAGGATGAGATCATTCTTCATTTACTTAAATTGATCAAGTTCCCGCCCATAATTTATTTTCTCACGATTTTATTTCACCCAGCAATATAGGTATACAATTCGAATACATTGTATTTGATACATTCTAGTTGCTTCCTCTCTTGAGGTAAAATGTGCAGTTTTTCAGGAACATCATGGGTAAGAAGGGTGCTGGCAACTATTCAAAGACAGTAGCTGCATGATTTTCAGGGATTCTCTGTGCAGACGCAGCTTTTTCAATATGGAGTTTTGTGTCACTTTCAGGCCCAAACACGAGCTACTAACAAAGTCAAAGAAAGACACATTATAATACAAAAATGAATGAATGCACTGTATACCACTTATTTCTACTCTAACCCATTACTTTATAATAGTTAAGCAGAATGAACAAAGTTTAGTACAAGCAGCAGCATATGCTTTAGTATGAGTAAACATGAAGCGGCTATCTTGGCACTAGTGCGCAGAAACAAGAAGTTTCCCATCAAAGCAAAAGATATCACACCACGTAGATGTGGCAGACGCATGCGCAGTAAGTTTCCTGCATTTTTGGCGGCCATTTTAGGACACTGGGGTTACTGTTAGTGAAAGCACATATGCAAGCTTCCCCAGCTTACTAAAAATGTTGTGTAAATGCAAATATTAGTGAACAAAACATGTTGATTAATTTTTTATAGGTTATTTAGAGAAGGCTGAGTCCAAGCAAGTTTCTGTACGTATGAAACCTTGCTTCATCAGTCTCCTCTTTGATGATATTTTATATCATCACTAATTACAGAACCAGATGCCAACTTTAACACTCTCCCACTTCAATTTCTTCAATTACTTTGAGAGTTCTTTTTCCACTTTCAATCTGTAAAACTTTCATTCTTTTATATATATCCTCTTTTAACTCTTCCATTTGAATTTCATCTATCTTTCGTTTCTTCTTTTTTCATTCACTGTATATCTTTCTCTGTTTCTGCAGCATTTGCACCAAATCATTATCACCAATAATTTTAGTGATAATCCCATTATTGGCATCAGTACTTTACCTACAATACTTCTACCTACATTAGAAATCCAATTACCAACAAAGGAGAGACCATCAGTTAGTCTCTTTCATTCACTATCAACATCCAGTGGTTTCAATTCTTCTTCCAAATGAGTAATTTTCTTACATACCTACCAATTTCAACACTTTTATCAGGTATGTAAGTACAACAATGTTGCACCTTTAACATTCTACAATCTCCGCCATCTTTTGCTAATAATATGGCAAGAGCAAGTCGATTTTGTAAAACCATTGATCTGATCGCAACCAATTCGGTATTGATCAATAAGAATCCTCCAGCAGTGTCAGTCAATAAGCGATCCACCACTGTAGACAATTTACAAATTCTTTGAGTATTTAGAACTTCTCCCACTGAAGGTATCAAAGCACTAAATATATCACCTACAAATTCTGCAAAACTAGCTCTTTTATACCGTGTTAGTTCATTCTCGTGTTCATAGTTTCCAGTGATTCTTTTTAGATGGTATACCTTTGGGAATACTATTCCGAAATAGCAACTCCCATACCAATGATCAGGCAGCTTAAAGTAAGCTTTGTTCCCACAAATATATTAGACTCCAGGAAATACTGGATCAATTCCCCCTTTTAGTTCCCAACCCCCAAACATGAGGAAATTGTGTTCACATTCACTAGAACCGATGAATACATTGTTATACTCAGTTTTCTCTCAATGGAGACAGATTGTCCCTTTCTTTTCAAAGTCCAGAGACATAGTAGCATGAGTCTTGCCAGTTGCCATAAATTTCTCCCTTTCAGCCCCTTTGAGTTTCTGGGGTTTCGTTTCAGTGGCTTTTCTATGGAAATCCTGTCTCCTTTTCTCTACTAAATTCAAAAATATCGTCTCTTCCTCATGTAATCTACAGGTTAAGTTGTCCTTATGTGCTTCAGCTATATATATTGTTTGCATTGTAAGAAAATATTCACCCATGAACTGTGCATCTCTACTGCTAAGGACAGGATTAATTTTTCTATGAATAGGAATTTCAGGGAAAATAACATCTATGTTAGAATAGAAATACTGTAACCTTCCGGTTCTATAAAATAATCTAGTTAATCTACTACAGGAAATACCATATGTCAATGGTAAATGGTGGTAAGTGACCCCTTCAGCTACTGATGTTGGTAACTTCATACAGACATAACAATCACTAATTTGCATTGTCTCTACATAATGTACTAATAGGTTAGCAAATACATTCATTTCTGTTTCAATTTGATTTCTACTGTGTAAGTCTAGCTCATCTGGTGCTTCTAGTCTACTCTAACTTTTTTTTGGTGTGCTACATTTCCATGTATACTAGTGTCATTCTGTTTAGCAGCCATCAGGTAGGGTATTGTTATTGTCAGTCCTAACCATACTACAAGCACTATCAATACACTACATATGCATATTCTACAGCACGTTTTATACAATTTCTTTTTGAGTTTCCAGTAACTCTAGTATCAGCCATTCTTGGCTAAGGAGACTTATACCCTCTTTGTACTTGTACACAGAATATAACTGTGAATTTATTTCAAGTTGGTCTCACTTCTTCGAAAGACTGATCAGTAATTAATTCTGCATCACTTTCATCACTGATTTCTAGATTCTCAGAATCTTCAAGGATGATGTAAGTCCATTCAGGACCCCTGAATTATTGTTCAGTCTTTTCAATCGTGGACTTCTCCTTCTTTCTTTGCTTGTTGGCGGTTCAGTTAGACTTGTCACTTCATCTGCTTGTTCAGGTTCTTCATTTATTGTGACTAGGCAATATTTAAGTCTCTTAACAACACTAGGCCATTTATCGCCTTTTCTGAGTCTTTTAGCTGGCACTGTGCTTTCAGTTTCTTCAGATGTTTTTTTTATTTTCTCTGAGTTGTGGCACAACTTGATTTTTGTCAACTTCAGGTATCCTCTCTAACTGACCTTGTCCAGGGCTTATTACCGTTGATTTATTTATTTATTTATGAGATTTATTAAGCCCAAACAAATGCCCAAAGGCGTCTCGGCGCTGTAGACGGAAGCAGCTCAAGGAAAGAGTGGGGAGAGTTATTGGTTAAATAACCAGGTTTTTATTTTTCTTCTGACAGCTGTGAGTGTAGTGCAGGATCTGATGTCTATATCGAGCGAGTTCCACAGTTTTGCTGTGGCGACGGTAAAACGGCGGTCACCCCGTGAGGCTGTTTTGGTCCGGGGCACGGTCATTAGCAAGGCATTCGAAGATCGTAGTGCTCTGTTAGGGGCATAGAATGCTAGGGATTTTTTGAGAAAGTGTGGGCCTAATTACCTAGTTCAGTGGGCCACCCGGTGCCTGGCCAGTGAGGGGAGAGGTTTACAAATATCATCACTTCCGTTTTGGTAGAGTTTAACTTGAGACAGTTAGTTGTCATCCAGTTGCTGATGGTTACCATACCATGGTGCAAATTAGCCGCAATTTCATCTCCATTATTTTTTATTGCTAAAATCAACTGGGTGTCGTCCGCATAGGATTTTAGGCTCATCCCAAAGTCCTTAATGATCCTTGCTAAATCTGTCACGTAGACATTGAATAGCGTAGGACTTAGGGATGAGCCTTGGGGGACGCCGCAGGGAAGTGTCATCGGGGCGGAACTAAAATTACCTAGTTGTACCGTTTGGGGGCGGTTGGAGAGAAAGGAGGAGAGGAGATCTTTGGCCTTGTCCTGGATACCTATGGCACTGACACGGTTGATCAAGATCTTGTGATCGACCGTGTCAAATGCCGCAGATAGGTCGAACAGGACAAGAACTGCTGTCCCTCGTTGATCGAGAATAGTTCTTATCTCGTCCGTGGCTTTGATTAGTGCTGTTTCGGTACTGTGGTGTTTGCGAAAACCAAACTGGGTGTCATCTAGTAGGGAGTGATCCTCGATGTATTGGGATAATTGTGCGTTCATCAATTTTTCTGCTAGTTTTGCTGCGAAAGTCAAGCTGGCAATCGGGCGATAGTTGTTAGTGTCCCCGGCGTCCAAGTGTGTTTTTTTCTTTAGTGGTTTAAGAAGGGTGTCCTTCCATTTGGCAGGATAGACTCCTGCAGAGAACATGGAGTTAAAAATTTCTGTGAGTTGGGGGGCTACTATATCTATTGCAGGAAAGAGAATTTGAGGTGGGCAGGGATCATAGGCTGAGCCTGATTTAATGGTGGTCATGATCTTAGAAACCTCAGCTATATTGGTAGCTGTAAACTGCTTAAAGGCAGGCTGGGTGGAATTAAGTGATGTGGTTTGAGGGGGGGTGGGAGTAATCAATGTTCCTATGAGAGAAATTAGTGCAGATGTTGTTAACTTTGTCATAGAAGAAGCTGGCAAGATTATTACAGAAAAGCTGTGAGGGAGTAGGCAGTGATTGGGGAGGTAGCTTAGATAGTTTGGATACGACCTTATACAGTTGTTTATTGGAGTGTTTGGCTTCCTCAATCTGGGTGGAGTAATGGAGACATTTTTCTTCCAGGATAATTTTTTTATATATAGCAAGTTCATTTTTGTAGAGAGATTTATCCTCGGGGTATACGTCTTTCTCCAATGTCGTTCTTGATTTCGACATATCTGTTTTTGTTTTCTAAGGGCGTTGGTAAACCAGGGGGCTGAGGGAGAGTTGTGATTTTTACATATAGATATTGTGGGTACTAATTTATTCATAGCTGTGGTGAGCCAATGGGTGTATTCATTGGCGGCTATGTTGGGGTCCTTGGAAATAACTGGCTGCGTTGATGAAAGGGTTTCCATAAGTAATTGATTGTCGAGATCTCTCCACGATTTAAAAGTCCCGGAGTGTGTAGTGGCGGTAGTTTGTATGGGAGAATTAAGTTTAATTTGAAATGTTACAGCATGATGATCAGACCATGCTAGTGGCAGAATTTCCTTTATTTTGATGTTTTTATTGTTAGAGAATAAGCCATCTAACATATGGCCAGCTTCGTGAGTGCTGCTAGTAACTAATTGCGTCAAACCCAAAGATTCTAGATCTGATAAGAGTCTTTTGGTGTCCTTATCTTCCTGATTCTCTAAGGCAAAGTTGAAATTACCTAAAATGGTGGTTGTATTATCAGTCGCTAAGGATTTGATGTTTCTGCCTGGATGGATTCTTCTAGACTAATCTGACCTGATTCAGGATATTGCTTTGTTGGGCCTGGAATTTTATCTTTGTCCTGAACCTGTTTGGCTAATCCTGTCTGGTCCTGCACAGGTCTTGCAGTTTCTTGATTTTCTTCTGCCTGTGCGTTTTTTCTAGTACCTATCTATCCCTCCTCAGACACAGGAGTTCTGGGAGGTGTTTCATTGATCTGAGTACATTGCTCTCTCCTTATCTGGTCTTCACCGTGATTACCATTAGCTTTGATTTCTGTAATCTGAGTACGTTCTTCTATACCTATCTCGTCCTCACTATCAGTCTAACTATCTAAATACGTTTGGCTTCTTGTTCTTATTCCTATTTCTGGTATGTCGACTACTGGAATCCATTCATCCTGACTGGTGCTCCGCTGTTCTTCGTCAACTACTTCAGGATCAACTTCTTGAGACCCTTCAGCTATGCAACCTTCAGCCTCAACTTCGTCAGGTTCTGTCATCCTTTTGGTATGACTGGCGTGGATCCAGTTTGGAATTCCCTTGCACTTTACAGCTGTGGTGGAAACCAATATCACTTGATGTCGCTTTCTCAACTTTGGTACTAGGCAAGATTCTCTAGTGGGATTTTTTATCACTAACCGATCTCCAGGGCTCAAATTATGCGCTGGAGTTGAATGTCTGGCTTCAGCATCTTCCCCAACCTGGTGAGAGATACAACGCACTTGGTCAGCCAACTCTTTGCAGTACTACAACACTAAATCATCAGATACAGTTAACAGCTGATGTCCTGGTACACATGCTTGCCTCATTGCCCTTCCCATGAGTATTTAATGGGGACTCAAGCCTGTTTTCTTGTCTGGAATGCTTCTGAGTCCCATCAGGACAAGAGGTAAAATATCAGGCCATTCCAATCGGGTAGATTCACACATCTTTCCCAATCTTGCTTTTATTGTGCCATTCAGTTGTTCTACCACTCCAGAAGCCTCTGGGTGGTATGCACAATGCAGCTTTTGCTCAATTTTGAATGCTTCACAAATCAGTCCTATTATTTAATTATTAAAATGTTTCCCTCGGTCTGATTCAATTGTTACTGGACAGCCAAACCGAGGAATGAGCTCTCTCAAAAAGAGCTTGGCCACAGTTAAGCTATCATTCCTCCGGGTAGGGTATGCTTCTACCCATTTGGAAAATAAACAGACAATGACTAGAACATATTTTAGTCCACGATATGCAGGTAATTGAATGAAATCAATTTGTAGTCTGATAAATGGGCCTTCTGCCTTCTCAATTTTCCCGGGGCAAACCACAGTTTTCTTCCCAGGTTTCATTCGTTGACATGTTAAGCATCTCTGGCAAAGACTCTCCGCAACGTTTCTGAACTTTGTATTAAACCAATCCTAAACAATGGGATCATTGCATCTCTGCCTATGTGTGAGTCTCCATGGTACATTCTAGCCATTGGTGCAAGCTTACAGTCAGGTAACACTGGTCTCCCATCTAGGTAAACTATCACACCATCTTCAGGTCTCATCTGACACCCTATTTTCTGCCATTCTTCCTTTTCTTTGGGATCTGCTTCACCTTGTAAATCTTTCACTTCCTCCCATGTATTCACTCCTCTCAATAGCATAAGTTGGCAGCTGTTTCCACATGCTTCGATTTTCTTGTTTACTGCCGTTTTATATCTGGCACAATGTTGGGCCACTTGGTCAACATATCAGATACCAGCTGTCACTATGTCATTTCCAGATTGGTGAGCAGCACACTTGACTTCGGCCAATTCTTTAGGCAATTGAATTGCTTCAAGTAATTCTTTTACAAATTGTCCATTTTTAATAGGAGTTCCTGAAGAAGACATGAACACCCTTTGCATCCAAAGCTGCCCAAAGTTATGCACAACCCCATAACCATACTGGCTCTTAGTGTAAATAGTTACTCTCCAATTTTTTCCAGGTGTGCACGCTTTTATTAAAGCAATCAATTTGGCTACTTGTGCAGTCTTGACTCCTGGTAAATAGGATGCTTCGACTATACCAGATAATGTGCACACAGCATAAGCAGTGCTTAGTTCTCCTTCCTCATGGCGCATACGTGAGCAATCTACAACCAGCTCATGTTGTGGGTCTTTTAAAGGTTCTTCATGTATGTCTGTGCAAGGTTTAGTACTGAATTCAGTGAGGTTGATACAATCATGTTCGACTTCCTCTCTTACTTCCTCAAAGTGGAATCTGGCAATAGGGTTGCTGGATTTAGAATAGTGCACCTCACTATTGTCACGTTTTCAGAACCAATGATAATTCTTTCACATTTAGTCATCCGACTAGGAGTTAAATGCTGAGTATGTGTTCTTGCTAACAGAATCCCAACTAAATGTGGGACATAGACTGTTACAGGGTGTCCCATAATAATGGATTCACTTTGCTCAAGACTCATACATGTTGCAGCTACCGCTTTCAGACAACCTGGCAATGGTGATGCACTTGGGTCCAATGTGGCAGAAAAATACGCCACTGGACGTCGCATTAACCCATGGGTCTGGGTTAGAACTGAGAGAGCACAATTGTCTCTTGTGTCACAGAATAGTGCAAATTCCTTTTAATAATCAGGCATCCCTAATGCTGGAGCTTCACACAGACTGTTAAGTAATTTTAAGAAAGCAGTCATGCTTTCATCATCCCATTCAACTGGATATTTTGCTCGTTTCTTTGTCATCTGAATCAATGGTTTTGCTAGTATTGCAAATCCCACAATCCATTGCCTGCAGTAACCTACAACTCCCAGAAACATTCTGATCTCTTTCTGGGTTTGGGGTAGTTTCATGTTTTGAATTATTTTGATTCTTTCAGATGTCACTCTTCTGACCCCTCTTTTTATCTGGTGTCCCAGATACTTGACTGAGGTTGTACAGTATTGCAGTTTCTCTGGGGACACTTTATGTCCACCTTTTGCTAAATGGTTCAATAATGCAATGGGATCAATCATGCAGTCATTTCGGGTTCTCAATGCCAATAATAGGTTTTCAATATACTGCACCAGAACAGATTGCCCGGGCAGCACCAGTGATTCAAGGCACTTACTCAGAATCTGATTAAAGGTGGATGAACTTTTCATGTACCCTTGTGGAACACGATTCCAGACATAAACATGCTCGTCAAATCTGAACAAAAATAAAAACTTTCTATCTGGATGCAGTGGAATGGAAAAGAAGGCATGGCATACATCAATTACAGTAAACCATCCTGCTCCCAATGGATTTGATACAGAATTACTGCTGGATTCGGTACTACTGGGCAACACGAGACGACAATTTTATTAATCTTTCGGATGTCTTGGACCACCTTGTACTTTCTGTTTGGTTTCTTTATGCCAATTATAGGTGAATTGCAAGGACTGCTCATTATTTCTTCTAGAATGCCCTGTTCAACCAAACGCTCTATTTCCTTTGCACTACCTGCCTTTATTTCTTGACTCATTTTGTATTGTCAAATATTCGGGTAAACTGCACCTTCTTTTACTGTCACTTTTATGGGATCAACATCTGCCATTTGACCTACTTCTTTTCCAGTAAAATCCCATACATCAGGATTCACAAAAGTTTTCAATTCTCCTGGTAAATCTTCTAAGCACATCTTTTTATCTTCTGTTTCTTGTCTGGCTAGGATAATTTTATACACTCCGTCTTCATTTGGATTCTGAATTTCAACACCATTTGGTGTGCAAACGGTTGTGCAATTATTTTGCACAGTCGATCCCTTCCTAACAAGTTTACAGGGCTAGAATTGCACACTCCGAATTAGTGCATTTCTTTAAAATTACCGATACAGGCTACCATTGGTTCTGTGACAGGTGTCCTAACTTGTTAATTAGAAACGCCCACTACTTGGATGGCTTCTTCCGAGAGGGGTGGGTTTCGGATGTCTGCTGTTCTCACAGTAAAACGGGTAGCACCAGTGTCCAATAAAATTGTAACATCATTTCCCTCCACTTTTCCCTCAATCTAAGGACCTGACTGATCTACCGGTAAGGATGGGCCAAGTATGCAATCCTCTTCCCCCCTCTCAGGCACCGTCAGTAGTCTTCAGACTCGAAAAATGTGTCCTGTAAAAGAAACTATGGTGTTACAGTATTTTTCTTACCACTTCCCTCCCGAAATCCGGTGTCCACACTGTATTTGGGTTGACTCACAAAATCTGGCATAGGGGCTTGAGGTAACTGATTCTGTATTACCTGTTGCGGCTGTCTCATAGTCACCTCATTCTGCGTCTGTGGATTTCAATTTTGATTTTGGAGATTATTATTCTGTATTAACTTACATTTGTATCTCCAATGCCCCAATTTTCAGCACCCATGACAGGGAGACTATTTCTTTGCCTCTTCTTTACTAATTTTCCCTCTGGGTTTGCCCCTACTACTTTAACCTTGGCCTTCCCCCTTTTTCTGATTAATTGCTTGCTGCCTTAACTGGAGTTCCTGCTGTTCTGCCATTTTTACTTGAGCCCACATTACCTTCTCTTCTAATTTCTTTCACTTATTATCAATTTTATCATCACAGTATTTTGCATACTTGAGAATTTTATCGACAGGATTTGCTTGCCAACACAGTTTATGTTCTTTAATCGTTTAGGAGATTTCAGGTTTTAGTCCAGACACAAAACGATATATAAAATGTGTCACGTCCTTATTATCCATGTTTTCTAAACCACTGTACTGTTTAAATACCTGCAGTAGGCGTTCAAAATATGCATGTACAGATTCATCTTTATTTTGAGTGGGTCTGTCAATTTTAGTCCTGTCTATTTCTTTTAGGGTAATCTTTCCCTTTAAATAGGTTATTACTTGATTATACTTTTTCATGACGTCTTCTGAGGTGGCTCCTGTTTTAGGATCTAGGGTATTCATCATTTGGCCAATCTACTGTAATTTTACATTCAGTCCACAAATCAGCTGGAACAACAATGTCAAACAACCCATCTAAATTCTTTAACAGTTTTTTTGATACTTTAACAAACCTTTCAACTTGCCGGTAACATTCTACAGGTTTTTCTCTAAGCTTTGGGAAGTCATTAGTAAATGATCAAATATCCTGTCTGGATCATGGGACATGTATATAACCTCCTCATGGCACTTCTCTCATCGGACACAATCATTCGACCTTTTCTGCTTCTTTTAGTAGATACTCAGACGTAGTTTTAGTTGCCTGTGCCTCTTCCTTTTTCTATGTCCACCTAGTTTTCCATTTGTCTAAATCTCCCCATTTTTGCAACAACGACAACAATTCTTTTATCTGCAATTTACGTCCTGACACATTCATATTCTCCAAATCCTTGTCAGAATATTCAGCTCTATATGGTTTCTGTAATACCTTTGATTTGCCAATGTCAATTCCCATTTCAGAAGCTAGATGCAATAACTTTTTATGGTATGTTTTTGTATTTCGAGTAATACTTCTGCATATAAACAGTAATTCATTTTCATCAAAAGAATTTAACCTTTCCAATCCCACATTTCCAGCTACCATTTCTTCAAATTCTACCCTCAATTTGAATATGTCCAATACTTTTGGCTGTGATTTTGGCTTTTCTGTATCTCTGGTCCATCTTTCTAATTCATCAGAGCTTACTACAGTTGCATTTCTTGTTCCTGTAGATGTTTCAATCTGTACTTCCTTTTTACATATGGGAGTAATTTTTCTGATTGAGTCATTTACTGGTTCTCATATAGGTAAATCCATTAAAGAAATTACTGACTCGCATTTGCTTGCTTGGTCATCAACTATTAGGTTTTCTTTTCTGGGCTGTACTATGGGTGTAGCTAGAACAGGAGTTTCAGTACTAGTTTGCTTATCTCCATATAAAGGAACTACAGGACCTAGAGTTACTGGTATTGTCAGGGCTTCAGGACTTGTATTTAATTGGGTGATTATCTATATTAACTCACTACGCTGTTTGTTTAATGCTTCTTTTTCTCTTTCTTGTAATAGCTTTTCTAACGAGGTTTCATGTATATTCTGCGGAACCAAAGGTGGTTGTAAAAACGGAGCACTAGGGATAGTTCTATTGGTTTCTTCCTGATAAGGTGGCAGATTTTCATTAATAGGTCTTTTAAATAATCATCATCCGAATCATCACTAGTCATTACATTTTTTGTTTTCTCTGTATTTTTACTTCCTGATGGTTCTTCTAGGCTTAATACAGGATAAAATCCCTACTCTAACATGGACTGTTCCCATCTTTTCATTTGCTTATCCCTCGTCTCTATAGGAAATCTGGGATAGAATTTACTCCAATTCCTGTCACTTCTGGACCTGTCTCGCTCAAACGACTCTGTTTCCTATTCTTCTAATGCTTCATACTGCGTTAATCTAGGTCTGGGATCTAACTCATTCATGCGAGTTCTTAAGTTATACAAAATTCTATCATTAAAGGTACCATGTTCTGGAAATGCCAAAATGCCATCTTCCTTAGTGTACTCTGTTTAGTTTTCTAACCACACACATGTGTGGATGCCACTTTCTACCATCATGTATGATGCGGGCGTAATAGGTGGTGGAATAATAATCCCTTCTCTTGTTTTAATAGCTTTGTCCTTTTAGAAATAATTCTTTATTTTCTTGAAAAACGAAATTTTTCTCTTTTCTTCATACATGATATAAGGTCTTCTTCTAATCTGTTGTACTTTAGCAAATCCTAGATATTTTCTATCAGGACGATTCCCTATAAATGCTAGATCTAGATGCCACATATACCGCAACCTAATTTCCTTCTAAATTTCAGTTAACTCAATTAATTCAGTTTGTTTACTTTGCAGAAATATTTCTGCAATACCAGCGCGTCTCTTATTTTCATTGACCAATGAGCTTTTGCCTTACAAGCAGCGTTACCCAATGATTGCGCGGCTTTTCTGTGACGTGAATCTCACTCTCTGCACTCACCCCTCCTTTGCAATTTTCTCATGGTTACACACCCGCTGCTTCTACCAATTCCATTGCGGCTCTCTATGACGTCAGTGCAGAACCCGTGACTGACTCCCTCCTTTGCAAGGTAATACAACAATTCTATTTCTTTCAAATTAAATTATAAATTTCATTAACTGACAACATGAAAACATTAGCTACTGTGCCTGATTGACTAAATTCAAAGAAAAGGTAATCTCTTTCACAACGAGTAAACCTTTTTCCGTCTACCCTTCATACACTGTGAGTAAAAGAACTTTCCACTTACTCTTCACTTAAGCAAAAAGAACCTGTTACTCCTCCAGACTTACCCTTTCTAGGTGATATAAGACCAAAGTTTCACCAGCGAACTCCTTTGCTACCAATCACTCCCACTTTTATACTAGAAAATAATCCCTAACTTGTGCTTGAAGTTTACCTATTTCAACAAGGCAAGTAATCTCACAGCAGTATGGCTTCTATTTACCAAACGTTTTCCTTTTCCCGGGATATTCCAAACAACAAATAACAATACAAGTGGATTTTGGTTGGTACATAAAAAATCAATAATAGATACACAACTAATTACCTATTTTTAACTAAACCCTAACCATACTACTGCTACCAGAAAAGTATACTGATAGCGCTCGGGACCACTTAGCTCAATTTACCATACTCGCCTGGGCCCATAAACTTTGAACTAGTAGTCCAGCAATTTACTACTAACTGCCTATCAGTACTTTGAGTCCTTTTTGGACTTATATCTGTAAACCATGACATACCAATCCTTGTCACCTTTGCTATAAGTTCTAGGGATCAAAAATGGTGTTAGAATAAATAAGCAGTATTTAAACAATTTTACTTTTCCTATAATAACCACAGACTCGGTGAAAGTTTTAAATGCTTTATCTATGCAAGTTTAGGTGAGTCGTCATCCAAATTACAGAGACCATAATTTTCATAAGTAAAATATGATTAATAAGATATAAAGTTTCTAAGAAATTACAGTAACACCTTTAGACATTGGTACCTGGGAAGGGTGAGAAAGGGAAATAGCACCAGTGGCGGCTAATGACATTTGAAAGTGGTAGGGCGTAAAAGTTTTGGATGAGTGCCCTGTGGCGAGCGAGCGAGGCCAACTGTAACAAGGAGGGTATGTGGGGGGGGTTCCCCCGGGAAATTTAGAAAAAACATAGTATATATGGCATGTGAACAAGGGCTGCATAGCCCGAAACGAGTCATGGTTGGTTGCACCAGAAAAATCTGCAAATAAAAATCAGTTACCTGAAGTTCGTGGTCTGTCTCCTGCTTCGCCGGTTCTATGGGATTGGAGGTGGTAACTTGGAGTTTCAGCATATATAAATATATATATATATACATATGGAAAGGGGCGACCATTCGGTCCCCCCGAACGTATGGCGGAGTACCATGATCCCCCCGGGAAGCCATCTTGGGCGGGAGGCGAGTCTCGGCTGGTATGCCCGAAGCGGCGTAGCCGGGGCGCGCTTTTTCCCGCCCTGGAGTGGGCTGGCCTAGACACTGACGCGGCCGGCCACGCCCTTTGGGGCAGGCAGGGGCGGGTTTACGCCCGCCCTGAAGACGGATAAAAGGAGCAACAAGCCAAGAAAGCATCCTCTTGTTCCTGTGCTCTGAAGCTGCACCTCCTCGCTGCACGTGAGCTCGAGACGGAACGAAGAGCCAATTTTGAACGTGGTAATCTTTCTTTTTGTCTTACAGATACTCTGTCTGAGAATGCCTAAGAAAGTTGGAAAGCGAGTTACTACCGACCAGATGCTCCGTATGCTCATGAAGGAGGTAACCGATCTAAAGAAAAAGGTGGCGGCTAGAGACGGTGAAGGGGGACCGAAACGACCTTTGGCAGGAGCCGCTCCAGGAGGGAAGGGCAAGAGGCCCAGACAGGGGGCAGCGGGGGGAGACACCCCGGTTCCCGATACCCCACTCGAAGGGCCAACTCCGGTGCCGACAGAGGGGAACCCGATTCCCGTGGTGGTCACCCCCGTGTCCGGGGAGGATATGCCGGCCGAGTTGGCAGCACAATTGGCAGCGTGGTTGGGGAAAAATGGCGAGGGCGCCACGGCTGACGACGCACGGGTGTTGATGAAGCAACTGCGTGAAAATAGGGAGGCGGTGAAGGCACCATCGCCAGTTATCACGCCGTCTCCGGCGGGTGAAAAATCGACAGGAGCAGGTCCAGCGGCAGACGCAGCTTCCGGTTCAGGTAAGCGGCCATTGCCGATTGCGAGGGATGAGTCTGCACCCTCACGAAGGGAAAAATTGGGTCAGCATGTACCTCTGGCTATTAAGGAAAAGATGTGGGCAGATGAGTATGTAAACATTTTCTCGTTGCTTACAGATCATTATGAGATGGAGCATGTTAAGAGCCAAAAGGAGCTCATGCATCCGAGTGTTTGGCGCGCAAAGATGGCCGCCTTTAAGGTTGACGAAAACATTGGCAATTGGGGCAGGGCATGGGGAATTTTTACCGCCATCATGGGTGAACGTAGGCCCGAGTTGCTGTCCAAATTGCCTATTTATCAGTCACGGATCATGGAATATTCTGTATCATATGGGGGCAATCAGTGGTTCTGTTACGATAATATTTTTAGAAAAGCGAAAGAACACGACAAGAACTTGACTTGGGATTGTTACGATTCTGTTTCGTGGTCGAAAATGGAGAGTACTGGTATGTTGAAGTTGCCATTGGTAGGGAGTAGCGGGGGTGAATCCTCCCGCCAATATGCTGGGACACCCTTTCGATCGAGTACAGTTAATGACTACCACTCGAAGCCGAACGGCAACGCAGGTAAAAGGGGGATTTGTTGGAACTTTAACAGGGGTAAATGTACGAGGCCCCAGGGGTCATGCAAGTTTAGACATGAGTGTGGAGGGTGTGGGCAGCCATCCCATCCTGAGTCCATGTGCAGAGCCAAAACGGGTGATAACGGTGGTAGGGGAGGCGCCAAACAGGTCTGAAATAGTCCGAGGGGCGCCTTTACCTCCTCCGATTGATACCATGGCAATGATTCCTTGGCTCAGCGAGTACCCGGATCATGTTTCCGCTGGGGTGTTGCGGAACGGGTTTTCATATGGTTTCCGCATCCCAGTGGGGGATTTTCAGGGTGTAGCAAAATGTAAAAACCAACTGTCGGTCTTGCAACATACGACCGTGGTACAGGAGAAGATTGGGAAGGAGGTTACTCGAGGTCGAGTCGCCGGTCCATTTGATGAGCCACCATGTGCTAACTTTGTTTGTTCCCCTTTAGGGGTGGTCCCTAAGAAGGACCCGGGTGAGTTCCGACTGATACATAATTTATCAGCCCCACGTGGTCTTTCCGTGAATGATGCGATAGACCCGGAAGTGTGTTCGGTGCGGTACGCATCTTTCGATGAGGCCGTCGCCATGTTGAATCGCCTAGGGCCCGGTGCGCTGATGGCAAAATCAGATATTGAGTCAGCATTCCGGTTGCTCCCAGTACACCCAGACGATCAGCGTCTCCTTGGTTTCATGTTTCAGGGTCACTATTACATGGATAGATGTATGCCGATGGGATGCTCTATATCTTGTGCCTATTTTGAAAAGTTCAGTTGTTTTCTGCAATGGGTCTTCACAAAGAGGACGGGTTTTCAACATGTCATGCATTATCTCGATGACTTTTTGTTTCTGGGGGCGGCCGGGGATCCAGAATGTGGACAGGCTTTGAATGAATTTTGTGTCTTAATGAAGCATTTTGGTGTGCCACTGGCACCAGGTAAGACTGTGGGTCCCTCGACTTGCCTCGAGTTCCTGGGGATCGAGCTCGATTCAGAGGAAGGTTGTTTTCGATTACCAAGAGAAAAGGTGTTAAGATTCAGGGCTTCCCTGGAAAAGTGTATTAGTGAGTCTAAAGTCAGACTGCATCAATTACAACAATTGGTGGGCCAGCTGAATTTTGCCCTGAGAGTAATGCCGATGGCCCGCCCCTTTTCCCGCTCGATCGCTCAGGCCATGGTCGGCCTGAAGGAGGGTCATCATCGCACGAGACTATCGGCAGAGGTTCGCCAGGACATGCACATTTGGTTGGCATTTCTGGCGGAGTTCAATGGTCGAATTGTCTGGAATAAATCGGCGGTGTCCTCCGAAGAGCTGGGGCTGTGGACAGATTCGGCTGGGAGCGTTGGTTTTGGTGCCATATTCGGCACACAATGGTCGGCTCAAAAATGGCCGTTATGGTGGCATGAGGGTGGGCTGACAAGTAACATTGCCTTTCTTGAACTTTTTCCCATTCTGGTGGCCCTGAAAACTTGGCCTGAGGGATTCAGAGATCACTCTGTGGTATTTTGGTCTGATAACATAACCGTGGTTGAGTGTATCAATAGCCAGGCAGCACGATGCAAATGGATTCTGAGATTGCTCAAAGAAATTGTGTTATTGTGTATGCAATTGAACGTGCTATTTAGGGCAAGACATGTGCCGGGGGTAATGAATCAAGCGGCTGATGCGCTTTCTCGTTTTCGTATGCAGGCCTTCTGGGGTTTTCTGCCCACAGCGGACTCAGTGGCGGCACCCTTTCCCGAAGCTCTCTGGTCTCTCGGTGCCCCGAACTACAGAACCTCGTGGGAGAGAGTTTAGCACCCAGGACGAGGAAGGCATATGAAGGGGCGTTCCGATCCTATTGGGCCTTTTTGGGGACTGCTAGGGGAGAGTTTTGGGGTCAGGAAGAGCTAGTGGTAACATTTCTGCTGTCCTTACATCAGGCAGGCAAATCAGTGGCTACGGCCCAGAGGCATCGGGCCGCCATCTCCTTTGTGGCAAGGGCTCATGGGATCCAAGACCCGACTGCGTCTTTCGTGGTGCAAAAAGCGCTACGTGGGTGGCAACGCCTTGAGGGTCGCAGAGTAGATGAAAGGCGCTCGATAGGTTTGGATAGGTTGGCTCTGTTGTTATCGGTACTTCCTGCAACGTGTTCATCCCAGTATGAATCAGTGTTATTCCGAGCCGCTTTTGTGCTAGCATTCCATGGGGCTATGCGGGTAAGCGAACTAGTGGCAAAGAACAAGCAGGATGCCATAGGGGGACTGTGCCGAGAGCACGTTCAGATCAGGGGGGAGACAATGACTGTCTCGTTTGTCAGGTCCAAGACCGATCAAAGTGCGATCGGGGACAGCATAATCATACAAAGAATTCCCGGGTCTTCCATGTGCCCTGTGGTGTGCGTGGAGGAATATTTAACGCATAGGGTGGCATCATGGGGGGGGACCTTGTTGAGACACGCTGACGCCACCCCACTGACGAGGTTTCAGTTTCAGCGGGTGCTTGCGATGTCAATTTCGGCCGCGGGCCTGAACCCCGGCGAGTTTGGGACCCATTCCTTTCGGATAGGGGCTGCTACAGAGGCTACAGCCAGGGGTTTGAATGTTGAACAAGTAAAACGTGTGGGGCGTTGGTCCTCAAACTGTTATAAGAGATATGTGCGGTTGCACATGTTGTGAAGCTGTAATGTTGTACTCACGCTTCTTGTTTTTGTTTGGTTTTCAGTTGCGCAAGCCTACGAGGCGGGGCGGACTGTGCAGTCGACCCGACACCGGGGGGCCAGCGGTCAGACATCACCGGCTGTGAAAAAGGAGGTGTGGGTCGTGGGCCACTCATACGTGAGGCGTGCCGCGGACGTATTCAAAGCAGGTGACATGATTCACGTGGCTGGGGAATACGGGTACAGTGTGTCCTTCTACGGAAAGGGCGGGCTCTGTATTGACCAGTTTCAATCATTTTTCGAGGGTTTGTTAGGGCGGACGAGGTCACCGCCGTCTGTAGTCATAGTACATGTTGGAGGCAACGATTTGGTGACCACTGGTAGACGACTTCTTCTTGAGGGGATGCTTTCCACTGTAAGTTGGTTAGCGAGAAGAGTTCCAGGGTGCACAATTGCATGGTCCCATATGATTCCACGGAAAGTGTGGCGGGGGGCTATTTCGGTTTCTGCTCTGAATCATTCAGTAAGAAAAATTAATAATAAAATGAGTAGATTGTTCCGTTCAAGTACACTGCATTCTATTCCGCATGGTTGTATTAAAGGGGATAGTATGTATTTGGGGGATGGTGTTCATTTGTCCTGGATGGGGAACGAGTTACTCATAGGAGACCTGATAGCTTGGCTAAAGACTTTGTGACATGACCTTTAGGCAGGAGTGTTGTGGGGGGTCCGGATAGCCGGTCAACTATCCGGCCTATGGCGGTAAGGTCATGATCGGTGAGCAGTAATTGGAAGATCCCTAGGGGTGGGCGTCACCCATTACGGATGGGAGCGCTCGAGGGAGGTGGCCATTGGCCCCTCAACGGGGAGGCGGTCCCTTCTAAGGATGGGCCGCCGAAAGGAAAGGAAAGGCGGTCAAGACCCCTTCCTGGGTAGGAGGGGTTACAGCCCCCTCCTGGGGAATTTCCCGGGGCCGGGACATCTGCGACGGCAGATGTGGTAAGTTGTGTGGGGTTTGGGAGGGGGTCTACGCTACCTTCTAGATACCTCACACGAGTCCTCGGACGACCTTTAAATGGCGTCGAGTTTATTGGGGCCCCCGTCAAGTCAAGGGAAATTGGTAAATGCACTTGAGGTACGCCTCTGTGCGGTCGCCCCTCACAAGTGAGGGTGATATGTCTGGTTTAGGGATCTTGACACCGGTTACGACCTTGCCGTTGGCCCTTAAACGTTAGGATGTACAATTTCAAGTTAAACGTTTTGTAGGATGTTAGTTCGGCTAGGAGAACCTTTGTATTAGAGAATATGTTAAGGTTAGCCAAACATCGCAATGTGGAAATGAAATTGTACATTAATATGAAACTGTTATTTTAATGTTTTAATTTTTGTTTCATATTTTAATAAATACGGCCGGGAGGGTCACTCCCTCCCGTCTTCCAAAAGTTCAGAACCGTTTCCGGTTTCCCATTCTTGGGGAGTGTGTTGAGAGGGGGTGGCGGGTATCTCAGCCATATGGAAAGGGGCGACCATTCGGTCCCCCCGAACGTATGGCGGAGTACCACGATCCCCCCGGGAAGCCATCTTGGGCGGGAGGCGAGTCTCGGCTGGTATGCCCGAAGCGGCGTAGCCGGGGCGCGCTTTTTCCCGCCCTGGAGTGGGCTGGCCTAGACACTGACGCGGCCGGCCACGCCCTTTGGGGAGGCAGGGGCGGGTTTACGCCCGCCCTGAAGACGGATAAAAGGAGCAACAAGCCAAGAAAGCATCCTCTTGTTCCTGTGCTCTGAAGCTGCACCACCTCGCTGCACGTGAGCTCGAGACGGAACGAAGAGCCAATTTTGACCCACCCACCAGCCCCTGAGGACAGCATGTGGTTTTGGAATAAAGTTTGATGTGTTAACACTAATTTTTGCAGGTTATGATAACTATCGTGATAATTTTGAATATGCAATAAAGAATGGTCAAATTTTAATATGTTTTGCAAATAAAGTAGTTATGCACTAGTGTTGATCAGTAATCATGCCTCTTAATAAATGGTAATTGTTACTGTCTCTTAGTAATTTAGTCATTTAGTAATTTAGTTAGAATTGTCGTATTTATTTTGGTCGGGCGGTAAGGTCATGATCGGTGAGCAGTAATTGGAAGATCCCTAGGGGTGGGCGTCACCCATTACGGATGGGAGCGCTCGAGGGAGGTGGCCATTGGCCCCTCAACGGGGAGGCGGTCCCTTCTAAGGATGGGCCGCCGAAAGGAAAGGAAAGGCGGTCAAGGCCCCTTCCTGGGTAGGAGGGGTTACAGCCCCCTCCTGGGGAATTTCCCGGGGCCGGGACATCTGCGACGGCAGATGTGGTAAGTTGTGTGGGGTTTGGGAGGGGGTCTACGCTACCTTCTAGATACCTCACACGAGTCCTCGGACGACCTTTAAATGGCGTCGAGTTTATTGGGGCCCCCGTCAAGTCAAGGGAAATTGGTAAATGCACTTGAGGTACGCATCTGTGCGGTCGCCCCTCACAAGTGAGGGTGATATGTCTGGTTTAGGGATCTTGACACCGGTTACGACCTTGCCGTTGGCCCTTAAACGTTAGGATGTACAATTTCAAGTTAAACGTTTTGTAGGATGTTAGTTCGGCTAGGAGAACCTTTGTATTAGAGAATATGTTAAGGTTAGCCAAACATCGCAATGTGGAAATGAAATTGTACATTAATATGAAACTGTTATTTTAATGTTTTAATTTTTGTTTCATATTTTAATAAATACGGCCGGGAGGGTCACTCCCTCCCGTCTTCCAAAAGTTCAGAACCGTTTCCGGTTTCCCATTCTTGGGGAGTGTGCTGAGAGGGGGTGGCGGGTATCTCAGCCATATATATGCGTGCAGCCTGTAGCAACAAAACAACACACATAATCAACATTATATTATTCTAAGTTTGTGTTCACGCCTTCACTAGAAAAATTCACCCATAACTGTAGCAGTGCCAGCAAAATATTCTGTTCTGCGCTATGGTATGCACAATACAGCACTGCACCAGCGCACTTTAAATCTACCTTACATTATTTCACTTTATCACAATAATTGGTTTTGATGTAAAAACCAACAAAAAAAATGAACATTTGATTTCAGGTGAAAACAATGTGGAGTAAAGTGATAGTGTAGTATGGAGTGAAATAGTACACAAATATATATCTGAAGTTGTACACTTCAACTCCACTGGCTTTTAGCTTATTTGTAGTGTGTAACTTGTAGTATAAAAAACGTTTCTCGTTTCAGGAGCAAGACCACTGCTAAGCATTTTCATGACAGGCCTGCCTTCAGCCTGGATCTCTGATGGGCCGGCCTCACTCAGAAGGAGCTGCCAGCCCTCACTTTCACAGCACATTGCTGAGGGGAGGGACAGGGAGCCCTCCTCTTTCGCATAGGCCCTGTATGTAAACATGCAGGGTCTGTGTACTCCAGCTCGCTGCTGCTGCCCAGGGGGATTATTTAGGGAAATGTTGGAGCACAGCACTACAGTGACGTCAGGGTTGTTAGAACCCCGAAGTGGGTAGAACACGTCCCTGATCCTGGGATGCTCCCAGCCCGCCAATGACATGCAGATTGCAGAATATGATTTAGGACCCCATCACGGACACATCACTTACCATTTTGGACTGTAACACTGCAGCCTTTGCTGGGTGCTGCAAAGACAAGCCTCTGTCTTCTCTTTTTTCTCTCTATCTCTTCTTCTCGCTCCCTCTTCAACTCCCTCCACCCTTTATCTCTCCCTTTTGCTCACTCTCTCTCTCGCACATCACTCTGTCTCTCACCCTCTCGCTCTCCTTACTTTGAAACATGCTTGTTCCTATAGTGCCATTAGACACCCCAAGCCTCCTCCTCTCCCGAGCTGCGACCTCACTGCCGGCAACGGTGCGTGTACCCTGCTGCCTCAGCTCAGTGAGCAGTTTTAATATGCTTTTGAGTGGCTTGCTCCCTTCCTGCTGAGTCGTCCAATCATTTGCAGATAAGAGAGGAGTGAAAAGTTGTGTATCCTTGATGCCGCCAATCGGGAGGGAGCGCCGAGCGCACAATACAGGGTTATTAGCACCTCTGCTTCCGGCGTGTCTGGCTCCGAATCCAGGGGTGAGAGCCAAACATCTCAGTGAGGGCGCCTCGTCACTTACAGCAGACATGACGGCCTTCCCTGTGGAGATGCTGCGTCACGGAAGGCTCGTTCACTGCTAGCGGGTCAGCGGGGTGGATCAGGTGGGACTGATTAAGGGCTCCTATACATTTTGCAAGCTGTATCCGAGTTGCCATTAAAATCGGATTTACAAGTTCCACTGGAACACCGCAGATGTGGTATCTTCCATTCTCCAATCTTCTTTTAACTCTCCCGCTTGCAGCCTCTCTCCTTTCCACTGCCTCAGGCACTCAGAGATTGGCGGGCTCTTCCGCAATCTGCAGCCCACTTCCTCGCCTCCCACTGTCCAATTAGGAAATCTGGGACTAGCGCAAAATCAAGGGGGTGCTCCGGTTGTTGCCACGCACTGCCCTGCCCCTTTCCATTGATTTCAGTGGCGCACTGCTGAACTCGCCTGGGGTGCAGCTTAGGCGCCCCTTTGGAAACCAGTCATTCTGCGCTTTCTCTGGCCACTCCCTTCAGGATGACATCACTCCTCTCGCATGTGCTGCCAGGGCGAGCAATAGTCCTCGCCCCGGCCAGCACATGCGAAGGAGGTGTCTCTGACGGCTGTGACCTCGTCCCGACTCACTTCCTAGGAAAACAAAACCCACAAGAAAAGAGAAACCAGAATAATGTTTGATTTGTGTTCGGAATCGAGACTCCAGTCTGACAAGGGGCAGTGAGCAGTGAGCACTTAATTTGAGGCTGCTCCCTCGTCCTGAGTCTAGTGGGGCACCGCCCCTTTCACCCCTATGCACCAGCAGCCACTGAATAGCACAAGGACATACCACATGGATTATATTTACCTAGAATGGTGCAAGGACCATTCCTGGCCACGGGCTGGGGTAAAAGACCAGCCTCCCGACTAATCAGGTGCCCACGGGACAAGACAGGTGCGGTTCAAGACAGGGGACCTCCGCTAAGTGTAACACCAGCGTCACACCCCTCTCTAGCAAAATATGGTACCCCTACTGGGTAGTCGATAATTTTCCCCACCAACACCTCGAATTTTCTGACAGCGAGCTCCGCCAGCACTTCTGCTCTCGATCTCCTACAGCATAAGTTGGGTCAGTGACAGGTCAGCTACTTCGACAAGTCAGACAATTTCTTTAGCTAAACCTACCTTAGTTATACCATTTCCAGGGCAATGTACCACCCCTAAATGTTGCAAATCCATGTGGTTCCCTTCAGTGATTGGTCAGAAAGACGAGGAGAGGTCATCACACCATACTAAGATGAGATAATTCTTCATTTACTTATATTGATCAAGTTCCTGCCTATAATTTATTTTCTTGCGATTTTATTCCACCCAGCAATATTGGTATACGATTTGAATACATTGTATTTGATACATTCTAGTTGCTTCCTCTCTTGAGGTCAAATGTGCATGTTCCCAGGAACATCGTGGGTAATAAGGGTGTTGGCAGCTGTTCATTGAGAGTAGCTGCATGATTTTCAGGGATTCTCTGTGCAGGCGCAGCTTTTTCAATATAGAGTTTTGTGTCACTTTCAGGCCCAAACACGAGCTAATAACAAAGTCAAAGAAAGACACATTAGAATACAAAAATAAATGAATGCACTGAATACCACTTATTTTTATTATAAACCCATTACTTTATTTATACTATAGCATTAATAGTTAAGCAGAGCGAACAAAGTTTAGTACAAGCAGCAGCATATGCTTTAGTATGAGTAAACATGAAGCGGCCATCTTGGCACTAGTGCGCAGAAGCAAGAAGTTTCCCATCAAAGCAAAAGACGTCACACCCCGTAGATGTGGCAGACGCATAAGCAGTAAGTTTCGTACGTTTTCGGTGGCCATTTTAGGACACTCGGATTACTGTTAGTAAAAGCACATATGCAAGCTTCCCCAGCTTACTAAAAAAAAGCTTACTAAAAATGTAATGTAAATGCAAATATTAGTAGACAAAACCTGTTCATTATCTTATTTATAGGTTATTTCGAGAGGGCTGAGTTCAAGCAAGTTTCTGTACGTATGAAACCTTGCTTCATCACCCATAAGAACATAGAGAGAGAGAGTGAGAGAGAGAGAGAGAATGCATTGTTTAGAAAAAGGAGTGCACTGTACACATATTGTATATGAAGGTGAAGGGAAAACTATAGAACATGAGATTTGTGTTGGTTTGCAGTGATCACCACGTGTGTGTTTGTTATAATTCTAGCAGCAGGAAATGTTGCCTTTCTTATTTCACTTGCAGACTGTATATCCTGAGACACAATAAAAAAATTCTCATTTATTATTTTGTGATTTTACCTAACGTTTCTGCTATGAATCTATGTAAAGCCTTATGCATCCTCTATAACACTCTCTTTCACATTTAGAAAGGGGTAAGCTGGAATATATAATATATATATATATATATATATATATATATATATATATATATATATATATATATATATATATATATATATATATATATATATATATATATATATATATATATATATATATATATATATATATATATATATATATATATATATATATATATATATATATGTCCTAATGAAAGCCAAGTAACCCTTATAGGCAGAACAGTTTGGCTGAAACATGTCATCTAAATAAAAAATGTAAATCATTGGATTTTCACTGAACTTCCCAATCTTCGATTTTTAAGTCATTTTGCCAAGGACAATTGTACCTTGTGTATAATCTGCAAAATCCTTCTGTTTCCCATGTTCATCTGTCAAGCAAAGTTGAGCAGTTTTTTACCCCAACTTTTTTCATGCGCAAACATTTTAAAAACAGACAGATTTCCCCTATTTTACATTAAATCAAATAGTTTTATCCACCCCTTGTCACACATACTGGTTAAGTCCTTGACTCTCATCACTATACGTTCACTATATGAAGTAATTTCACATTATGTGGCCTGGCTGCTCTGGGCACCATTTCACTCATAATACATTAAGCCGTTTTAATGTGGCCATCTGTGTGTTCTTTACTTTCAACTTTAATCCTATTCACCTTCATAAAGCCTCTTTTATCCATGGACTGATTATTTTTCCAATCCTATTTCCCCGTTCATATTTCATATGCTTCTCGGCCATTGTAGGTTTTTCGGACTTCAATAGGTTTGGCATTATTCTGACTTACCTACGACAAGGCTAGATATTTTAAATGTTTCGCCATTACATAGACTGATTCTTCTAATAAGTTGATTTTCCTATTTTGCACTTTCTAGGCTGAGTTGTCATAGAATGTGCATAACGCTACTGCTGAGTAAGAGTGTTGGGAACCTCATTTCAAAGTCTGCGTGGGTCCACCAAGAAGGTTTGCTTATATTTCTTCATTTTCGGACTAGTGTCCAGAATGCCAAGAGATGTCCATTTAATTAGCAATATATTTAGGTTATATTATAGTTCATTGTATTGAACCTAATAGAGAAGGATGTGAATAAATTGTGAGCTGGGAGAGATCAGCTAAAGTAATGGATAGTCGATGGTTAAACTCCTTCCTGTCCAAGATTAGATGAATGGTTCATGAAAGACGGCATATAAGGTGCTAATTTGATGCCTCATAGGATGGCAAGATATATATATATAGTTTGATCGCTTGGCCATTTTTCTTTTTAAAAAAGCATCCATTTTCCATTGCATACCTGTCTTACTTCTTATATTTTATGGGGCCACTTCGGTAGAAGTGACAACTGCTTCAGTATTATTTTACATGGGTCCCTATGCACCCACTGTGAATTTAAACAGGTAGAGTTCCTTGTGCAAAGCTGCCTTCTTTGCCCCTAAAATTTCTTATGGTTTCTTATGACTTCTTCAGGGATTCTTCATATCTTCAATAGGTTTCGGTTACTTTCACTTTGAGTCAGGACACAGTCACTTCACATGAGTTGTGACTCCGGCATTGAGTAAAGAAGAAAGATGTTAAGTTATGTTATTTATATTTTAATTATGACAAATGTATTCTCTAACTTTGAGAGTTCAAAATACCTAGATTACTTTTATTTTGCATACCCTAGAGGAAGCATTGAAGCACATGGTCACTCCATTTTCAAAATGTTTCAAAGTTCGAATTTCAGGTTTGTAGTGAATGCTCAGCCATTTATTTGCACCTTAAAAATGGTGAGCTATCTTAGGTGACCTATGCATCTACTCTAAACATATATGTATCAAACACATGCCTCTAATCCGAATTTCTGGTGGTGACACTTTGGGGTCTATTATAATGTTGGGCGGATTGCCACCGCCCGCATGGTGATGGTGATCTGCCCGATGCCCGCCCACCGCTTTTCCTCCCCATCGACTCGTCGACTGGGCGGAAAAGGGTTGAATATGGAAAGGGGCGACCACTCGGTCCCCCCGAACGTATGGTTGGGTGCCCCGATCCTCCCGGGAAACCATTTTGGGCGGGGGGCGTGGCTCGGCTGGTATGCCCGAAGTGGCGTAGCCGGGGCGCGCCTTTTCCCGCCCAAGATGGGTTGTCCCAGACACCTATACAGAAGACCACGCCCAGAAGGCGTACTGAAGGAGGGTACACGCCCTCCCGCAGAAGAATAAATAGAGCGGGAATCCGAAGAAGCGTCCTCTTGTTCCTGCGCTCTGAAGGCTGCACCCACTCATTGCTCGTGAGCCCTCGACGGAACAAGCGGCAATTTTGAGAATTTTGTAATCTTGTTGTTTCTCTTTCAGTTATTTGGAGTATGAAGGATTCAGGACCTCATTAATCGACTAAGAGCAGAATACTCTGAACCATGGCTGGCAAGAAGGCAGGAAAGGGTTCCGAGATGGAGAAGGTACTACGCCTGTTGTCGAACCAAATGGCTGGCATGGACCGAAAATTCAGAAAAGTTGATTCGATCGGTCGAGGTTTGTCGGAGGTTAAGAAACAGTTGGCGGCCCTGAGCAACTCAGGTCGCCCTAAGAAGGTAATAGGCCCGGCCTTGCCGGGAATCGTCCCCGAGGGTAGGGGGAAGCGGGTCAAGAGGAGGGCGGTTTCGGGGGAGATCCCGGTTCAAGAGGTACCCCCAGTCACCCCCGTCACGCCGGCGGACATCCCGGTACCTAACCCAGATATAGGTTTGCCGATCCCGGTTGTAATTACTCACGCTAATGATGAGGAGATGCCTCCCGAATTGGCCATGCAGTTAGCGGCGGTGTTGCCGTGGCCGCGGGAGACCCGGTCGAGGAGGCCAGACTAATAATCGAGCAATTGCGGCAGTCGAGAGAGGCCGCAACGGCGAATGTTCCTCTTGTTCCCCCACAGGTGGCGCCGGGAGGACCTGCTGTTGGTCGGGAAAAGGCGGCAGAAACAACGGCCGAACCTGGTAAGCACGCATTGCCAATGGCGGGGGAGGGTTCATTACCCTCGAGGCGGGAAAGGGTGGCACAGCACATCCCTATGGCCACAAAAGAATTAATATGGGGGGACAAATATGTTAACATGTTTTCATTATTGACTGACCATCGCAAGATGGAATATGCAAAATCCCAGAAAGATTTATGGCATCCGAGTGTATGGCGTGCCAAGATGGCGGAATTCAGGGTTGATGAGACAGTAACGAACTGGGTCAAGGCCTTTTCTATATTTATTGCAGTCATGGGGGAACGAAAGCCTGAACTGATGACTGAGTTGACTTGCTATCAGAATCGGATTATGGATTTTTATTCCATGTATGAGGGGGATGAATGGAAAGGTTATGATATGAAATTTCAGAAAGCGAAAGAGTTTGATGCTACTTTGACTTGGGATTGCCTTGACTCATTGTCATGGCACAAGCAGCTCTTGCCAGGGGCGTCAGGTACGTCCTCGCCAAGCGGGAGCGGGTCAGGGATCGTCCGCCAAAAGCCTGCGGTGCCCTTTCGAGCGAGTGCCGGTGGGGACTATCAGCCCAAGACCGGCGGGAATGGCGGCAAGCGTGGGGTCTGTTGGGGCTTCAATAGAGGTAACTGTAACAGACCCCAGGGAACATGTAGGTTCAGGCATGCGTGTGCGGGCTGTGGGAACTCCTCACACCCGGAGAGCAGCTGTAGATCTAAAAACAGCGGGACGGGAGGTAAAGGGGGGTCTAAGCAAGAGTGAGGTAAGACTTTGTAACCGATTGCCTACACCTGTTGATATCATGGCGCTGACTCCTTGGTTGAACAAATACCCTGATCATGTATCCGCTGGGGTGTTGAGGGAGGGATTCTTACATGGCTTCCACATCCCGGCGGGGGATTTTCGGGGAGACTCCTTTTGTAGAAACCAGTTATCTGTCCAACACAACCCAAGTGTTGCAGCAAAGAAAATTGCAAAAGAAGTCAGCTTGGGGCGGGTGGCAGGGCCTTTTCATCACCCGCCGGTGGCGGAGTTCATATGTTCCCCGTTAGGGGTTGTCCCGAAGAAAGACCCTGGGGAGTTTAGACTTATTCATAACTTGTCCGCCCCAAGGGGCTCCTCGGTGAACGAAGCCATTGACCCAGAAGTTTGTTCAGTGCGGTACGCATCGTTCGAAGATGCCGTGGCCATGTTAAATCGCTTGGGCCCCGGGGCGCTGATGGCGCAATCAGATATCGAATCGGCGTTCCGGCTGCTCCCGGTACACCCACAGGATCAGCGCTTGCTAGGTTTTGCATTTCAAGGGAGTTATTATATGGATAGATGCATGCCGATGGGTTGCTCCATTTCTTGTGCTTATTTTGATATGTTCAGCTGTTTTCTACAGTGGGTATTCACTGAGGCCACTGGCCATAAGCATGTGATGCACTATTTAGATGACTTCCTGTTTTTGGGTGCAGCCGGCGATACGAGTTGTGCGCAGGCGCTACGGGACTTCTGCATCCTCATGCGGGAGTTCGGAGTCCCACTGGCACCAGGTAAGACGGTCGGACCATCTACTTCACTGGAGTTTCTCAGAATTGAGCTCGATTCGGTGGAAGGATGTTTCCGTTTACCGATGGAAAAAGTAGCCAAATTCAGGGCTTCCCTGATACAATGCCTGAGCAAGGAGAAAGTGACCCTGCACCAGTTACAGCAAACAGTGGGTCAGCTTAACTTTGCCTTGAGGGTAATTCCAATGGCACGCCCCTTCTCACGCTCTATTGCACAAGCTATGGTGGGTCTCAAGGAGGGACACCACCGTACGAGACTGTCGGCGGAGGTTCGCCAGGATATGCGCATTTGGTTGGCATTTCTGGCGGACTTCAACGGTCGAGTTGTGTGGAACAAGCCACCAGCGTCTTCGGACGAACTTGGTCTATGGACTGACTCAGCGGGGAGCGTGGGATTTGGCGCCATCTTTGGTAACCAGTGGTCAGCTCAAATATGGCCGACGTGGTGGCACTCCAGTGGTCTCACAGGTAACATTGGGTTCTTGGAGTTGTTCCCCATTTGGGTTGCTCTGATGGCATGGCCAGACAACTTCAGGGACCGCTCAGTGGTGTTTTGGTCTGATAATATGACTGTGGTCGAGTGCATTAACCAGCAGGCAGCCCGCTGCAAGTGGATCTTGAGATTGTTGAAAGAAATTGTACTACTTTGCATGAGATTGAATGTACAGTTCAGGGCGGAACATGTGCCAGGTGTACTGAATCATGCAGCTGATGCACTCTCTCGTTCACTTATGTAGGCGTTCAGGGGCTATCTACCCACAGCGGACCTAGTGGTGGCACCGTTCCCCGAAGCACTATGGCTAATCGGTGCCCCGGATTACAAGACCTCGTGGCAGCAAGCTTAGCCCCCAGGACAAGGAAGGCATACGAAGGAGCGTTTCGTTCCTACTGCACATTTTTGGGTCCAACAGGGAGACAGAGCTGGGGTCAGGAGGAATCCTTCCTGGGGTTCCTGGTAGCGCTGCACAGGGAGTGCCGATCAGCGGCAACGGCCAGTAGGCATAGGGCGGCCATTTCATTCATGGCACAGGTGCATGGCATAAAAGACCCGACGGGTTCCTTTTTGGTTAAGAAAGCCCTCCGCGGCTGGCAGCGCCTTGAGGGTCGCAAGCAAGATGCGAGGCGCCCGATTGGCTTAGACAGGTTGTCTCTACTCATAGCAAAACTGGACGAGACGTGCTCCTCCCATTTCGAAGCAGTTCTGTTCCGGGCAGCTTTCGCATTGGCGTTCCATGGGGCTATGCGGGTGAGCGAACTGGTCGCAAGGAACAAGAAAGATGTGGAGGGAGGCTTGTGCAGGGATCACGTCCAAATAAGGGGTGATTGGATGGTGATCTCGATAGCCAGGTCCAAGACTGACCAGGGGGCTATGGGAAATAGTATTGTCGTGCAGCGCGCGCGAGGGTCCCCCACGTGCCCGATAAAGTGTATAGAGGAATACTTGGCACTAAGGGCGGCTACATGGGGGGGAGTTTGCTGAGGCACAAGGATGGCACCCCACTGACGAGATTTCAGTTCCAGAGGGTGCTAGCACTGTCAATCGCTGCTGCGGGCATGGACCCGTGCGATTTTGGGACCCACTCCTTTAGGATAGGGGCTGCTACTGAGGCTACAGCCAGGGGTCAGAGTGCGGAGGAAGTAAAACAGTTGGGACGTTGGTCCTCGAATTGCTTCAAAAGGTATGTGCGATTGCACATGTTGTAAAGACCAATTGACATGCACTCACGCTTCTTGTCTTTTGTTTGAATTACAGTTTCCCGAGCCTGTCACGCGGGGCGGAATTTGCAGTCGACCCAGCACCAGGAGACAAGCGGTCAAGGATCACCGACTGGAGAGAGAGTGGTATGGGTCGTGGGCCACTCATATGTGAGGCGCGCCGGGGACGTATTCAAGGCAGGTGACGCGACTCACGCAGCTGGGGAATACGAGTACAAGTGGCCTTCCATGGGAAGGGCGGGCTCTGTTTTGACCAATTTGAATCGTTTTTTGAGGGTCTCTTAGGGCGGCAAAGGTCACCGCAATCTGTAGTCATAGTACACCTGGGGGGCAATGACTTGGTGACACTTTGTAGACGGGTGTTATTGGAACACATTTTGTCGGCTGTTAGCTGGTTGGCTAAAAGAGTCCCGGGGTGCACGATTGCCTGGTCCCACATGATTCCCAGGAAGGTATGGCGGGGGGGCCTTTCGGTGTCAGCACTGAACCATTCAGTGAAAAGGATTAACAATAAAATTGGTAAATTGTTTCGCTCTTCGCAGTAGCATAGCATTCCTCAAGGGTGTATTCGGGGTGATCACATGTTTCTGAATGATGGGGTTCATCTGTCCTGGGAGGGGAATGGCTTACTCATAGGAGACTTCATAGCATGACTAAGGGGTTTGAGGAAGCATGACCTTTAGGAGGAGTTGGGGGGGGGCCGGATAGTCGGTCAACTATCCGGCCTGTGGCAGTAAGGTCATGATCGGTGAGCAGTAATTTCAAGGTCCCTAGAGGGGGGCGCCACCCAGAATGGATGGGAGCGCCGGGGGGAGGCGGCCATTGGCCCCTTCCACGGGGAGGCGGCACCCACTAAGGATGGGTCGCCTAGGGGGAGACGGCCATAGGCCCCTCCCAGGGGGGAGGCGGCTAGATGCCCCTCCTACTAATTTCCCGGGGGCCGGATATCCGCGACGGCGGATAGAGAGTGTGGGGATGGGGGGGAGTGCACGCTGTCCTTCCTACAGATACCTCACACGGGAACTCGGACGACCTTTAAGATGGCGTTGAGTGGAAAGGGGGCCCCCACCACGACAAGGGAAGTTACAGTTGGCAATGAGGGTAGAGTCCTCGGCGCATGCGCCACTCACACCGTGAGGGCGAGTTTTGGTAGTAGGGATCTGACACCGGTTAAGACCTTGCCGTTGGCCCTTAATGCTAGGATGTACAATTTTAGTTTAGAATGAATGCATTTGCAGGATGTTAGACTCGGCTAGGAAACCTTTGTATTAGAGATCTGTTAAGGTTAGCCAAAGAACATGTCTTCATCGAAATGTAATAAATGTAAAATTGTACATAATGATTAAACTTTTATTTAATGTTTTAAATTTTGTTTCATATTTTAATAAATACGGCTGGGAGGGTGACTCCCTCCCGCCTTCCAAAAGTTCAAACCTGTGTCCGACTTCTCCCATCCTTGGGGATTGGTGTTGGGAGGGGGTGGCGGGCATCCCGGCCATATGGAAAGGGGCGACCACTCGGTCACCCCGAACGTATGGTTGGGTGCCCCGATCCTCCCGGGAAACCATTTTTGGCGGGGGGCGTGGCTCGGCTGGTATGCCCGAAGTGGCATAGCCGGGGCGCGCCTTTTACCGCCCAAGATGGGTTGTCCCAGACACCTACACAGAAGACCACGCCCAGAAGGCGTACCGAAGGAGGGTACACGCCCTCCCACAGAAGAATAAATAGAGCTGGAATCCGAAGAAGCGTCCTCTTGTTCCTGCGCTCTGAAGGCTGCACCCACTCGTTGCTCGTGAGCCCTCGACAGAACAAGCGGCAATTTTGACCCACCCACCAGCCCCTTATGGCAATGTTTGTTTTAATAAAGTTTTGCTGAAGAATAGATGAATAGGCCTTTTTTCCTTTGTAGAAAGAGTAGAAGACTGTTTAAGATAAGGATATAACTTCTGCCTTTAGGATAATGGTTTTCTTAGTAGGAGTGAGCAGTGGAAGACACATCAAGGCTTGTCAGAAATTTTCTTTCCTAGTAGGTAAACAACTGTCGTATTTATTTTTTGGTCGGGCGGTAAGGTCATGATCGGTGAGCAGTAATTTCAAGGTCTCTAGAGGGGGGGCGCCACCCAGAATGGATGGGAGCGCCCGGGGGGGAGGCGGCCATTGGCCCCTTCCACGGGGAGGCGGCACCCACTAAGGATGGGTCGCCTAGGGGGAGACGGACATAGGCCCCTCCCAGGGGGAGGCGGCTAGATGCCCCTCCTACTAATTTCCCGGGGGGCGGATATCCGTGACGGCGGATAGAGAGTGTGGGGATGGGGGGGAGTCCACGCTGTCCTTCCTACAGATACCTCACACGGGAACTCGGACGACCTTTACGATCGCGTCGAGTGGAAAGGGGGCCCCCACCACGACAAGGGAAGTTACAGTTGGCAATGAGGGTAGAGTCCTCGGCGCATGCGCCACTCACACCGTGAGGGCGAGTTTTGGTAGTAGGGATCTGACACCGGTTAAGACCTTGCCGTTGGCCCTTAATGCTAGGATGTACAATTTTAATTTAGAATGTATGCATTTGCAGGATGTTAGACCCGGCTAGGAAACCTTTGTATTAGAGATCTGTTAAGGTTAGCCAAAGAACATGTCTTCATCGAAATGTAATAAATGTAAAATTGTACATAATGATGAAACTTTTATTTAATGTTTTAAATTTTGTTTCATATTTTAATAAATACGGCCGGGAGGGTGACTCCCTCCCGCCTTCCAAAAGTTCAAACCTGTGTCCGACTTCTCCCATCCTTGGGGATTGGTGTTGGGAGGGGGTGGCGGGCATCCCGGTCATATGGTGGCGGTGTCTGCTAGACACAGCTATCCATATTACAATGCAGGCGGGAAGGAGCATGCGGTTTTCGCAGTCGGGGGCCCGTTGCTGGCCCCAGGATGTTGGGTGGGGTAGGGGGGCACATGGGGGGTACCTATGGTACCCTGCATTTGCATGCACAACGTGGCAGGCACCACGTGGTGCCTGCCACATTGTGCATGCACATGCACAAATGCCTTTTTTGCATTGCGGTGGGTGCTGCTGACAGCACTGCCCGCCGCAATTCAAAAAATGCAGGATGCGCCCGTCAGTGTGGCAGACGTATCCTAATTGTACATGCGGGACCGGCGCACACATAGCGGGTGGTCCCATTTCCTGGGGCGATGGCGGGCAGAGACCCCATAGGCTCACATCCTTGCCATGTTGCAATGATATAATGAATAACAATAAGGTTTGTAATAATATCACCTGATTATAGTGCCTAGTGACAATCCAGTTTGGAGACTGTACTAAACAATTCTGGATATTACTGTAATTAGAAAAGTGGAATGTACGAAGCTCCATTGAAGACAATGATGGAGTGGCCCAGGGCCAATAATGGCAGGTATAGACCGTCTGTTACGACACTCTCATGCTTTTCTTTCGGTTTTTCCCTGTTTATTTTAGAACATTTTACCCTCAGTAGGTGGAAGTTTCTAATTGGTTTACAGCCCTCCTGTCTCTGGTTATAATAGCTCCCAAAAGTTCTCTCCTTCAAAGGAGGGACTTTAACAACCATTATAGCCCTCACCAGTATATAATGCTATATCATTGTTTCATTTTCATTGTCGGCTAAGGCGGGAGAGTAAAAATAATGAGCCATATAGTATAAGTAAAGTGATCAATGAGGTGATCATTATCAACACTGGCAAAACAGTTTGTGGCACAATTAGTCTTAAATCAAGTCATGAATTGTATAGTTCTTCGGTAGTATGGAAGATATGATGCAAAGAATGGATGTGCCAACTTTGTTCTCTCTAGTTTTGTTACATTGTATTGAAGAAGAGTACATCTCTCTGTTCTTGATTCTTCTGCTTTGACTGATGCAAGGATGTCCCTTCCTCCTCTGCCCTTCCTTTCCTCCCCAAACCCAGGACCTGGGTTCCGATTTATCAACACATTGCACTGGTGTAACGTCACCGTTAGTGATGCAAACTGATGCAAAGTTTTGATTTGGAATTTAATTTCTAGAGCAAAATTTGTTTTGCACTGACAAGTTGTCTAAAAGTAATTCAGAGTAGCAATGTGTGTTACTTTGCACTATTTTGCATCAAGGAGGCATCTCATGGGTTGTGTGTGGGCTTTCTGATGTAACCATTCATGGATTTTGGTGGAATTCCCTATGTACTAACATTTGTAGATAAGGCTTTGAGCCAAAGTACACCATCTTGAGGAAGGTGCAAAGGAGGAGAACATTTTATTTTCTCCAAGCTTTTCTAACTCTTCATTGGTTCTGGATTGTAGAGCACATGCAGAATGTGAGAAAAGTTTATCCTTCCAGTACATAACCTATGCTAGGCTTATGCAGGCAGCTTTGCACTATGGGGCATAGGTGTGTGCATGGCGCTAGATAGCCAGAAAGCGTGACAGTGGTTGGGTAGAAAAGGCACTGTCCAGCTCAATTGTTTTAATGCAATGCAGCATAGAGACTTTAGTTGAAATACTGTGTTGCATGACAAAAATAGTACATTTGCCTCCTGGTGTCCACCTGCCAGAATGGTGTCCTACTTGAAGGAAGTGACCCGAAAAGGGCCCCCCGGGTTATCTACAACCACCCAATCGCGCCTTCCAACAAATGAAGAGTCGGGCAGACAGTAAAAATACAAACAGTTATATATTAGTAATACTCTGCAGAGGAGTCCAATCTGACCTGCACCCTAAGATGTCTGTCAAGGGACTGGCCCTCCAACAGTCTGCAAAGCATAACCATTCCTCCCAATACCCTCCAACCACGTCTACAGGGGAAAGTTACCGGCTTAGGCCAAACATGAACAAAGGAGGCACAGAAGGATGGGCTACCAACTGCCAGATGGGTACACACTATAACAGTCTCAAGGTTGCCGTGCTGGGTCTTAGCGTCTCCTAACATGGGAGCAGAGCTACACACACAGATTGGTATGCGAAGGCAGAATGGCTTATTCATTAGTAGGTCAGAAGGCAACCTTGAACAGAAAAGAAAATAATAACTAAATGCAGTGTTCGGGTGAGGCAAGCAAGACGAAAAACAGGGCCTAGTTCAGACACAGCCTAATGGGGATTGCGAAATACAAAATGGAGTCACACTAGCTAACTGAAGCTCGCACATTCAGGGATAACTCAGTGGGTTGCATAACGTGGATACGAATGGTGTCTAATTTAGCCGCACACTGCTAACCTAATATAACACGGAACAGGTGTATAATGAGAATGGGGTTTTCAAGCCTAAAAGACCCTCCTTTTAGAAGTGGAGGCTAAATGCTCTATTGGCGCTATCTGGTAGGGTCTTTACAATTCTAAGCAGGGGAGAGAATAAGGGCCAGATGCATCAAGGCTTTTGCGACTCGCAAACGGCCTTTTAGCATGATTTGCTATGCATCAAATAATTGCAATTTAAGGAATCTCAAAAAATTGCGATTTACCTTTTTTGCCATAGCATTTAAGGAATCGCATATTTTGCGATACCTTAAATGATATGTATGTAACTATTTGGAATTGCAAATTAGTGTTAAGAAATCGCAAATTACCACCAATTTGTAGTTGGTGGTAATTTGCGATATCTTTTTAAAAATGCCCTATTTAGCATTTGTGAGGGTGGCATGTGATACACATACATGCTCATAGGGCATGTATGTGTGCCACATGCACACACATGGAAATTTCAGGGGTGCACCGGGTGTCTTTGAGACACCCCTGCACCCTTGAAATAATTCTCAAATTGCGATTAGCTAATTGCGAAATCGCAATTTGAGAATTATTGCACTATCATTCCTATGGGCCTCCTGGCCCATAGGAATGCATTGCAAATTATACTTTATTTGCGAATTCGCAAAATGCAAATTCGCAAATAAAGAATAATAAGGAATCGGTAAAAAATAGCGATTTTGTACATACATACCATTTTGCGCTTTCTAAATAGCGATTCGCAAAAAATCGCTATTTAGGAATCGCAAAATGGATGCTTGATGCATCTGGCCCTAAATGTATAATCACTCGAATCGCAAAGGAAAACAAAGCAGCACACTGCTAACCTAATATAACACAGAACAGGTGTATAACGAGAATGGGTTTTTTAATCCTAACATACTGTAGGCCTGGCCTGCTGCTCAACTCGAAATGTCCTTAATACAGAGACAGGAAAAGACTAGTAGGACAGAGATTACACAGTTGTGCTCTGATTGAAACTAAAGAACCTTCTCTTTAAAAAGTGTTTCTTAAAGGACTGTTCAGTGATTCATGCTGCCCAAATTCTGGACCTGATTCACAAAGAACCTTCGCACTCTTGGTGGAGGCACAGCAGTTGTGGGGGATCTCTACACTTGGGCGGAATCTCTGCAATGAGAATTCTCTGTGCAGAGGCCTTCTGTGGCTCAGGCCCTCTGTGTTTGAGGTGTTCTGATGCTTCTACAATAAAGTCCTCCGGTGATATGCTGATAGACCCTATGTAAGCTTTCAGAAGCATGTTAATGTCATTTCGTCCACCAAGGGGCACACCTTTGATATAAGGACCGCTTATCTTCTTACTTTTCAGCTATTCGATACGAATCAGTGAGTATCCACCAATGGGCCTTTTGCATGGTCCCGAGCCCTGTTGTACATGAAACAGTTGTTCTTTGTGATGAGCATTTTCTGTATACTGCCTTTCAACTTTATGATGGACGCGGTGTCTTTCAGTGTTGTCGCTTTTAATTATTATGAACACTCTCGGTGGTAACAGGTTTTGTTTTGTGCCCCTGCTAATGTTTCGGTCACACACTGGGCCCAGCTGTCATTATCCTTAACCTGGGTATTACTTGGTATTTATCCAAGGGTTTGTTAATATATATAACCAACCTCGTATTAGGAATATGATTGTTTAGTGATCCACTACTGTGTTCGCATCCTTGATACACCAGTTTTTGGTGTTTATCTCTAGTATATATATATATATATATATTATCTTGTTTTTTCAATTTTAATTTGTTATGTTTTACATTTCTCGAAGGGTTATTATACTTTTCTCACTACTTCCGATTGACCTACGACGTTGTTCCGGACTTATGATTGACCACACTACCTTTGGAAAATAAATTAGGTAAGGGGAGGGCGCATTTTTTGTGACTCGTGTTACAACTCGGATGCCCATTTTTATTTATATCTTGGCCTTGGTTCAGTTAGTGGGCAGGCCACAAAATGTTGTTTTTATGTAATATATATTTTTTAAGTGATTACATATAAATTGCAATATTTCTCTTTAGAATCCTATCAACCTGTACCTAGGACTTGTGTAGCACTGGATCTATACGTCCACAGCTCATTTGGAATATTATAAAAACTTCTTTTTGGTGAGATTTCTCTGTTTATCATGTGATCTTGGCTTCTTTCAGTTGCACTACTGCTTCATAATAACTGCACGTGTTCCACGCACCATCTGTATGATTGTGATGACTTTTCTTGTGGGTTTCCGGGTAGATTGCCGTCATGAATATATATTCTTTCTGCCAACTTGACCAAGAAATTCTCTTTTATATATGTCTTTTCTCCTTTGTCTTTATTTTCTTTTTTTACCTCTTTTTCTTATGTTTTTGCTCTTCTAATTTCTTTTCTTTTCTTCTTTTTTTATGAGACTATCTTACTTTCTTATGCCTCACATGGGGTACTTGGTATTTGGACTTTCCCTTTTACTTTTTTCTGGCCTTTTGTTTGTTTTTTTGCGTGTGGGCTACTCCCAGGCCTACACGACGGGAAACAAGTCATTAATGATGTTTCATTTGTCTGTTTAGTTTTCTTCTTTTCGTATAGTGTTTCTGGGCGTTTGTTTTATATTTATGTACTAATGTGATTGTAGTTGCTAGTATGTGAATATTTTGTTTTGCTGTCATTTAGGTTTAGCTAATGTATATAGATTGTGAATATACACATATGTGTTTACTTAAAATATTTTTATGCTTGTTTTTTCAGCCCTGACGAAGTCCCTTTCTGGGACGAAACGCGTTGGCTGAGGCTTTTTTAAAGATTACCAAATAATGAAGGAACTTTTTTTATTCAAGTATATGTGCTACAGACTTTTCTTCTTTGGTGCACCATCCTGTATCCATACAATTTGGTATCTGTTGCAACAGTGGAGTTTCTGTGTGGCTAGCTCCGGATGTGATTTCCACAATCAGTTAGATATTCCCTACTGCGAATATGAAGTGCTAACCTTGGTCGGCCACAGTTTCTTTTATTGACATTGAGCTTTCAGAAGCATGTTAATGTCATCAGCATCAATAGTATCCATTTTGCTATTTCATATATAGCATAAAAAGAATCACACACAGGTAGGAGCACAATGTAAAAAGAAGCTAAAATACTACATTAATAAAATCTATAGCTTTTTACATTTCATAAAACCTGTTAAAAAAGTATAGACTTGCTTACAAATTTATCTAAGTAAATAATGTTTCTCAATATATTGTATATATAAAATGTTTAACCCCTGGGTGTTAAACTTTCAGGCAATCATTGCTAAAGGTGCTGACTCCTCCTTTTTATGGCAGACCATAAAAATGACGCTAGGGCATAACAGGTGAAATGGTCAGGTAACATATGCAAAAAATAGAGAGCTGGGCGGCACTGTGTAAACTTCATCCTGCGCAAAAGCGGGGCAAGGAATCTTTTTCTCTCATGGACGTGCAGTTTGCAGTAAAATAAAAAATGCAAATTAGACTGGTGGGATTCACCATCGCAGGGACAAACAGGAAGGACCTCGACAGAATATGTATTAGTGGGGTAGCCTAACAGGAGCGGGCTATAATTTAGCACTTTAATGTCATTAAGTGATATATAACGCACTAAGCAGGAAAGATAGATACAAACCTTCTTTACTTTAGCAAGTAGCTCGTGGGAGTCCCCTTTACACATTTGATGAAGAATTTTGTAAGACTTTGCATACACACTTAAAGTAACTCTTCTCTTTTTATTTGTGAAATAAGGAGCATTGAGCAGAATCTGCCACTAGGCTGCCAGAGTCCCTGCAGGCCCCCATGACTGTCCAATATTGACTTTAGAACGTTAAAGTCAGATCAAAAGTTTATTGATCAACTATTGATCTGTGAATGCCTAATGGTGTGACTCGATGTCGTTCAACGAAATTAATACTGAGCACGCCTCTCTAATATAGTATTTATCTGCTTCATAAACCGTGTAAACAGTGGAGCAGATAGATGTGTAGGTGGCAACCTTTGCAAGGATACACAGCATGCACCCTGGTGGGTATATATGACCTGAATTACAATAAACATGTTTCTATTTCACTTGACGGATCAATTTACCACATGCAGAGCCGCATGGCTGAGCCAGGACTAAATCACTCCAAGCCTCCGAGAAATTCAGAGTCTCCCATCTCTGGCTGCGGATTATGGGCAGCAGCACGAGAGGCGAACAGCAGCGCAATCTGGGCACGCGGCTGATGAGAATTCCATACATGCAATTGCATATAATCACCGGCAATCCGATGAGTTAGTGCGGGGCCTTGAGACGCTGCATAATAAGGAGCGGAAAGAAATGCATTATTCACAAGCTCTGGGAACGAGCACACGCACTGCATACACGAAGGCATTGGGCTAGGGAGGGCACATCACGCAACGGCGCTGCTACGTCGTTAAAGTAGGAGACGTTACAGCCCTTTGGCTGTATCCCGAGGAAATGACGCATGACCACCTCGATGACGGATAAGGAAGCCTGCGCGCATTTCCCTTAAAACAATACATTTTGCGCCCGGTTTCTCAACACCTGCATCCCTCTACTCCAAGAAGCAATATCCATCACTGAGGAAAGATGGGGCACCACAGGCCTTTGCAAACTACTCCAGGTGAAACGCATTAAAAATCCATCCGAATTCGTTCCGCTGGGCCTGAATGGCAACGCTATTTACATGTGTAAGTACAACTTTCCCATTAAATGGATTGATGTACGGGTGCACAAAATTTGAATTTACACCTGCAAATGTATTTACTCGATATTTAATTTTGAAGAAGCATGGTAGACTATTGTGAATTAGTACATTTGTTACCTTGAGTGAAGAGTGTGCGTCCAGGATCGCAAAACTCTCAAACAATGATATACACTCACAAACGTCTGAGTGTGCAGGGAAACACAAATAGACAGATTTACAAGCCCCTTGCGCCACTTTTGCGCCACTTTTAACATAGGAAAAGTGACGCAAAAGTGGCGCAAGGGGCTTTTAAATCTGCCCCCAACTTTTTTTCAGCTCATTGTCACACTGGAAACGGTGGGAGTTACTCCTGTCAAGAGCAGAAGTAAATCATATTCCAGGACTGAAAGTGTAGGGACGTAAAATCATTTGTTATTTCATATTAATGTAATAGCTAATTAACATCCTTGCTCTTTTGCTTACAGCCATTTTGTAGGCTTCTGGTATGCCGTTGTTTATTACTTCTCGCTTTTGACGTGAGCAGCCTCGTTTTCTCATGTGAAAGCCGAAACACAGCTTTCCTATGAGAAATGTGCAAAAGTATATTCAAACGAAGATACAGGGAGGCCGCATCATCTGCTGAGCTAACAGGATTCTGAATTCTTGCTAGTGAGTGCCGGGAACAAAAACAAGGCTTCCCATGTGCAAAGCGAAAAGGCCTAAACAATTATGAAACACAAAGGCATACAAAATGGCTCTGAACAAAACAACATGGATGTTAATAAGCTGTCATATATATTTTGCCTACTGGTTGTTACCAGTAGGTAGTTATAGTTAGGATATAGTTTCCATAGGAAGAGTGTCCTTTCATTTGGCAATAACTTTGGAGTCTTTTGACAAATTCTCATTAAATATTGAAAATTAGTATTACGCTCCCTCTAACTGCTGTCTTTAAAGTTTTGTATTGATCTGCCAAGCGGGGTGCTGAGAATAAAGGTGGGGGGGGGACAATACACATTTTCCCACTGTTAATTCCCATAGAAATTTTAGACACAAACTGCTGAGCTGAATAATATCAAATTTAGCAGAAAGGTAGCTGTTGGTCCAGGAAGCAATCTTTATGTAAACTGGCATAAATCAATTTAGTAAGTTTTTAGATTTTAATAGAAAAAAACTATTTGAATATACATGGATGCAAAGGCTCTGCAAACCCTCCCGATCACATGCTGAGATCTGATTGGCTACCAACACTTCAATGTCGTTGAAAATATTTTACCCTTTGGACTCTAAGGCAGATATATACATCAAATCCATACATTCCACACTCATACACTTGAAACAACTCCAAAGGTGATACAGTACTAGTATTACAAAGAATTATTCAATACAAAACATCTAATGTTTAAAAATTATTTTTCAATCACAGATGATTACGGTCCAATATTTAAAAAAAACATTAATTCAGAGAAGCTGGGGATGCTTTATCGTCATCTGGGATTTGACTAATGGGACATGATTGGTATTTCGACAGTAGAAGATATGGTTAAGAAGGGTAAGATACTTCGGTTTGAGGAATTGTAGAAGATTTCCCAATTAGCGCCAACCAAAATATTCCGCTATTTTCAAATAAGACATGCTTTGATGGCGGCTTTCCCTAACTGTAGTGATATACCAGAGTCCTCTCCGTTAGAGGATCGCCTGTTAGATGGACAATTGCACACCAAAGCTATCTCCCTCACCTACAAGAAGCTTAGTAATAATTTACCAGACTCTTTTGGACAACTAAAGGTGAAATGGGAAGATGATTTGGGGGTCATTGCGTATGAGGATTGGAGACAGGCTCTAATGTCTTCCAGGGAGGCTGCCATCACACTTAGGTACCGCCTTGTTCAACTTCGCTTGTTTCATCGATCATACATGACCGGAATTATCTTGGAAAGGATAGGAACCAAAACTGACGATCTTTGTTTCAAGGCCTGAGGGCAGTCTGCCACCTTTTACCTCATGGTATGGGGCTGCCCGGCGATACAAAGCCACTGGGGTAGGATCACAACACATATGCACTCTGCCTTAAGGAAGGTGACCACCCTGACTCCGCAGCTGGGTCTGCTTAACATCTGGGAGGCAACAGATCTAATTGAAATGGAACAGCAATTGGCGACGTTGGGTTTCACATTGTTTAAACGAGAAATCGCCAGGGAGTGGGGTCACACAACCGGCAGTCACAGTTTGGAATAGGGAAATGGATAAATGCATGATAGCCGAGAAGGAAGTATTTATAGCTAGGGGTGCCCGAAGAAATGGGACAGGAAATGGTCAAAATGGAATCTATACACAGGAGATATTTGTGTGTCACCAATGGTAGAATTAGAACTGAGGAGGACTAGAACTAAAGCACAATCTATGTAAAAGTATTGTTGCCTGAAATGATTTTTATGTGTCAGCAATAATATGTGATGTAATGGGATTTTCAGCACATGACTGTAATGTTTGTCATTTTTGTTAAAATGAATAAAAATATAAAAAAAAATAAGCATTAAACTCATCACAGCTATACCTAAAACAGTTAAAAATTCATAGTTCTCAAAAACCCTAACATAAAATAGCAGCGGGTTAGCGACAATAAGCAATGCACCATACGGAAGGAAAAAACTGAATGAGTCAGCAACAATCCGCCCTTACTGAGTCAATCTGTAAAGAACTAAAGACTATGCATGAGACAGTAAGAATCGGTCACTATGCAGATTGTCCTGTTTCAGATTTAACTAATTGGAATTGCGTCAACGCGTTTCGGTGGAGCTATATGATTACTTCCACCATCTTCAGGACAAGTAATAAAGAAATCCTTCCATCTTGTTTTCCTTTGTCAATATCTAACAAATACATAATATAATAAATATATTATAGCACACACTAATGTCTTTTAAATCCAAACAAATACATATCCTTAATATTTCGGATGCAGTGTAGTCAATTTTATATCTAGACAAAACAACATTACGGCATATTCACATCTACTACAAATTGAAAAATAATATGAAAGAGATATAACAAAAAACGCATGTTAAAAAGTCACAATTACAGCTCTATTACATTTGGGGATGTTCCCAACCTTTCAAAAATAATTAACATCAACACACAACCACCCATCATGAATTATTATTTAAACATGTGTGAGCAGACTTAATTGATGAACCCTGTCTGATATAGGGTATCATACTGTATCCAGTCCTAAGATCTATTCAACATCTATTTTAATTTTACAAAATATATTTGTATCACTGACATTTTTACCTCAATGGGGTGTCTTTTTAGTGGACCCCTATGATGCTTCTTTTGGGCAGTGTCCGGCTTTCTGCCTATTTGGTATATACCCTATAAAATAATAATACAACAAGATGCTCTATGTTTCAGAAGGCAAAATATTCACTTATATGCAAACTATATTGATAATGGACCGCTAAACGTCTTTTGCAAGTATTCATATGGGCTATAATAAATTCTCACCCTATCCTCTACTTGGCAAGGTCCAGAATACATTATGACCTCTTATATAATTAGCACCTTGGTGGTCTTATTTTCGAACGATTAGATATTTCCAGTGGGCGATCATGCCTCGAAAAATATGTATATATGCATAGGTATAAATGTTTTGATAACATATCACACTGGTGAGTAAACAATTCACTCCATGATTCTTAAAATCTATACTCTCAAATGCTTACCTCACGAATTTTAGATTTGATTCACCAATTTGAGAGGTTATTTGCCAAAAGCAGAGCCACCCCTTTGTGAAACTAGCATCGGTGGGAGGCCTAGATGTGCTCAATTAACCACATTGTTACTGGTGCTCTGTCCTTTTTGGATTACACAAGTCCCTCTCCTTGCTTTTCAAGATACCAACACTTCAAACCAGGAATCGTTGGCAGCCATCTTGGGACTCAGCTTGAAACCAGTTCCACCAAAAATGTTTTTAAAAAAATGAGAAGGGGGCAGGGTACGAATATCCTGACCCCCTAGAGCTCGGGGGGGGGGGGGGCCTGGGAACCCGCCATGGCAAAAAAAAGAAAAGAAAATCGTCAGGAGCCATGTGGGACCTGCTGAATTTAAAAAAAAAGAACCACAGGCCACTGAGCTTCTTTTCAAATAAGACACCAGTGAGTCAGGGGCATGAGCCCCTCTTAATATGTGGGGGAGCCAGCGCGGCACTCCCCATACCCCGGGGACCGTCACCTCCCTGGGACAAACATTTAAATAAATGCGGAGGGCCTGTGTGGCAAACCTCGCAGCACGGGAACTGCGCCTCCCCAGGGCACTATCAAAATGGATATGCAGGCACTCACCATGCTCCAGGGGCTGCCAACTCACTAGGGCAAGTCATTAAATTAATGCTGGGGCCTCGCATAGCTTCCTCACCACCCTCGGGCCCGCCACCTCCCAGGTGTAATTTATAGCATTGAAGGGGTGTCTCACAGCCACCCACTGCCCCAAGGATATCGATTCCCTGAAAAAGCCCAATGTTTGGAGGAACGTTATAGTTAGGCTTAGATTTTTCTCATACAAAACCATTGAAATTAAGCAGTTAAAATAAACTGAGCTAACTATAACTTACAGCCGACAATATACTGCTTATGACCTCACTTATTACTTCACTCATGATATGGTCAGTGACATCATTGATGACACCTCAAATGACATCACTGATGACATCAGTGATAACATCATTCCCAGACCCACCCACACACCCACTCAGAGCCCCAAACAACCTTTTATACACATGCTCAAATACCCACACAATCACTCACATACCTATTCACAGACCCATACAAGTTCCGATACACAGCCTGTTGTCCACTCAAACAGCAACTAACACAACCACTCACACACAAATACAATCACTCACACAGCCACTCACCCACCCATACAGCTACTAACAGAGCTACCCACTCACCCATACAACCACTCACACATACATTCACTCTTTCACAAACCCACTTATAAATCCATTTACACGTTGAAACAAACACTAACGTGCCAAGTTACTCACTTAAACACCCACTGATATAGACTCTGAATGAACAATTGAGCTACACACACACCCATTTACTTACCCATATACCCACTCAAACAGCCACTCACTCACCCACACACCCACCTACACACCAACTCACCCATAGAGCTACTCATGCAGCCACTCAGTCACAGATACAGCTGCCTCACAAAGAACCACTTACCCACCATTAAAGGCACTCACTCACCCATACAGACACACACACAGATACATGCTCACCCACCCATGCAGCCACTCACCCACCCATACAACGTTCACACACCCACTCACTCACCAACACAGCCACTCACGCACCCATACAGCTACTCACACACAATACAGCTACTCACACACCCATTTATTCACCCATCCAGCCACTTACACACCCACTAAGACAACCATACAGCCGCTCACACAACCACACCCACACCCACACTGATACAGGTAGTCATACAGCCACTCAAATAACCTTTGTTAGAAAGAGCATCACCCATTAGTAGTACACAAAGAATAGTAATTTACATTTTGCAGTAGCTTAGTATATATCTTTAAGACTCGAAAACATTTTTGAAACACTTACACTCACTGGATGATGTCATCAGTGATGGCATTTGAGATGCCATCAGTGATGGCATCAGTGATGTCACTGAATGATGTAAAATGTGACTTCATCAGCAGTGCATTGCAGGGGTGCGAGTTATAGTTAGCTCAACTAACTATAACAGGGGAACTTCTATCGTTTTGTATGAGTGAAATGTCCAACTAACTATAACGTCCCTGAAACCTATGGTTTTTTCAGTGAATTTCTAAGGTTTTTTTAAATGGTAATATCTAACTATACCGTGCCTGAAACCTATGATTTTGTTCAGTGAATTTTTAAGGTTTTTTTAAATGCTAATTTCTAACTTTAACGTGCCTGAAACCTATGTTTTTTTCAGTGAATTTCAAAGGTTTTTTAAATGCTAATTTCTAATTATAATGTTCATTAAACCTGTCTTTTTGTCTGTGTTTTTTAATTATCATCCCATTCTCAACCTGGTGAAAACTGCAAATCTCACCACTCTTCCATCAATACCTTCCGCCAACAAAAACGCCACAAACGAGAGCCATCACTAACGCTAATGATATGCAAAGTAGATCTTCCCATGCCCAAAAAAAACACAAAAACACCACTTCCCCGTATTTTCAACGACCAGGCCAAATCTGCAATGCGATCCAAAAAGCAGGCGATAAGCCGAGTTACCAGTAACTAATTAACATCAACCTTTAACTGGTGTAAGGAGGTTGGCTATCTACATGCGTGAATTGGACCCATCTCACAGGCACATCTAAAGACTAACACGTGATAGAGCTACTGATCATTCAGCTCCAACACCCAACAAGGCCACAACACCCAGCGCCACCGGATCACTGAAATAATATAGACTGCCAAAATATCGACCTGCAAAAATATCGTTGCCAAAATATCGACAGACAAAATATCGACTTTCTATCTACAAACAGGTAAGTACAAAAATATCGAGTACAAAATATCGTTAACAATAATATAGATGTAAAAAATATCGACTTTATTAAAAACAGTGTTAAATTAAATTAATATTAAACTTAAATGACTAAAATATACTTAAAAATACTTAAATTAAATTATAATAATTAAATAATAAATGAAAATAATAAAAAAAAAAAATTACAATCTTATTTGTTGACCCTGAACCCTAAAATATACCCCTTTACCCAAAAACCCAAAACTGACCCTGAACCCTAAAAATACCCCTTTACCCAAAAACCCAAAACTGACCCTGAACCCTAAAAATGCCCCTTTACCCAAAAACTGAAAACTGACCCTGAACCCTAAAAATGCCCCTTTACCCAAAAACTGAAAACTGACCCTGAACCCTAAAAATGCCCCTTTACCCAAAAACTGAAAACTGACCCTGAACCCTAAAAATGCCCCTTTACCCAAAAACTGAAAACTGACCCTGAACCCTAAAAATACCCCTTTACCCAAAAACTGAAAACTGACCCTGAACCCTAAAAATGCCCCTTTACCCAAAAACTGAAAACTGACCCTGAACCCTAAAAATACCCCTTTACCCAAAAACTGAAAACTGACCCTGAACCCTAAAAATGCCCCTTTACCCAAAAACTGAAAACTGACCCTGAACCCTAAAAATACCCCTTTACCCAAAAACTGAAAACTGACCCTGAACCCTAAAAATACTCCTTTACCCAAAATTTATCAATATTATTTAATTACCAATTAATTATTAATTAACAATAACAATAAAGTAAATATATTAGCACATTAGCTGTAATTATTTTAATAATTAATATTATTTTTTCCCAATTAATTACTTAAGAATAACACAAAATTATATATATTAAAATGTACTCTAATTAATGTAATTAACTAATTACAATTAATCAATTACCAATTAATTACTAATTCAAAATATGTACAAAATGTTATTAATTAATTAACTAATTATTATTAATTATCAATTAATTATTAATTATAAATATTTACAAACATATATTAATTAATTAATTATTATTAAATTACTTCCCACCCTATTCCCCTATAAACCCACAACCCGCTACAGAATTACATAACGCAATTATTAAAACAACAAATTCCATTTAATAAAATATTTTATAACATTAATGCACACTTTTCACACATATTATTACATAAAAATACACTATAAAATATTATATATTATTAAAAATTCGATATTTTTGCTATCTATATTTTAAACAGTCGATATTACTTCACTTACCTGAAAAACGATATTTTTGTAGTCGATATTATGTCCAGTCGATATTTTGTCCAGTCTATATTTAAAACTCAATATAATGTCCAGTCGATATTTTGGAGTCGATATTTTGTCTGTTCACCAGCGCCACCACCACCAGAACCTCCCCCCGGACCACCCTCCCACTACCACAGAAGCAGCGCAAAACAGACAAGGGACCTTCCCAAAACAACATGGCCCATCAGTCACACAGCAGATGAAAGTTGGGAGATGTGGCAACCAGCTATGTTTGAAGGAGGCAAGTCACCCATCAATAATAATGCACACAATGCCAAGTGTAACGCTGATGTGCTGCACAGCCCTCACTATGCAAAGCACAAACCTCTCAATGTGGAGATATACTATTGATACTTGTAGAGTAGTGCACAGTGGACGCAACCATGTTATCTCAGGCAGTGGGGAAGATCTTGGTCATGTAGCTGTGTTGTCCCCCCTGGAAGCGGAAGCGGAGAGGGTGGTCCAACATACGCCACTCCAGCATAGAAGTATGAATAAATAGGCCAGGTCCTGGGCATGGTTCACTTGTGGGAAGACCAACGACTCTGACAGAGCGGCGGCCCTCACCCTGCCATGTGCCTGCAGCCATCACCGCGGGCCTCCTCAACACAGGCCCCCTGCGAACCCAGCGGCACAGCACTGCAGACTTATGTCTTTACCGACTTCTGCCTTCCATCTACCCTGCGGACAGCAGGGCTCATAATTCAGATGCAGTGGCGATTGCAGTTGACACAGTCCAGTTCGCAAGACACGTTGCTCCCAGTGCGGCCCGCCCCGACCATGCATCATCGCAGGGTGCGCACACACTGTTTTCTTCAGGTGATACTCACTCACTGCACCATAAGTCATCGGCACGTGGCCTTATCAAGGCAGAATTAATTAGACAAAATACATTGCTCCCAGTGCGACCTGTCTGGACCATGCATCATCGCAGGCTGCACACACGCTGTGTGCTTCAGGTGCTACTAAATCACTGCACCATAAGTCATCGCCACATACATATTAAGGCAGAATTCATTAGACAAAAGACATTGCTCCCAGTGCAGCCCACCAGGACCACGTACCATTGCAGGGTGCGCACACGCTGAATGCTTCTGGTGCCACTAACTATGCAGCGTGTGCCTATCCTGACCACTGCCTCTGCCCTACACTGGGGTTACACGGTTCACAATTCAAGATTAGTAGCAACGCAAATTGTGTAAGAGACTATAATGGGTTAAGAAGACAAAATGCTCCCAATCTGTGCAGCTCAAGTTAACGTCACATTCCTGTGGGCCTTTGAGGACCGATGCCTCCGGCCTACACTGAGGAAGACCGGCGACACGTGGTGCCAACTAACCCTGTTCAACACAAGCCGATCCCATATGTGTAGCTGTGTCCTGAGTCCTGAATGGCAGCGATCACAACTTCATGGCAGCAACCATAACACCAGACTCCCTTCAATCAGTGAGGGATATTTGCATATGGAAGGCTAGCAACACATGGTGCCACTGAACCTGAACTACGCAGGCCGGTGGGGCCACCAACCTATGCACGTGGCTGTGGGCCCTTGCTCACTGCTGCCTCCAGCCTACACTGTGGAAGACCGGCAACACATGGTGCCCCTAACCGTCTTCAGCACAAGCTGATCCCACATGTGAACTGTGTCTTGGGTCCGGAATGGCAGTGGCCCCAACTCCATGAGACAACCACAGCAGCGGACTCCCTTTGATCAGTGAGGCACGTTTCCATATGGAAGGCCGGCGACACGTGCTGCCACTAACTCTGTTCAACACAAGCTGATCCCACATGTGTAACTGTGTCCTGAATGGCAGTGACCCCAAGTACGTGGCAGCGACCACAGCACCAGACTCCCTCTGGTCAGTGAGGCATACTTCCATATGCAATGGCGGCGACACGTGGTGCCACTAACCCTCTCTAACACAAGCCGATCCCACATGTGTAACTGTGTCCTGAGTCCTGAATGGCAGTGACCCCAAATCCGTGGCACCGACCACAGCACCACTCCTATCGATCAGTGAGGGGTATTGCCATATGCAACTACAGACTCCAGTAGGCAAGTAACTATCACAGTCCTACACCCTACGTATTATCTTTTTAGTATCCTTGCTTCACGAACTTTTTGTATATCAGTTATATCTTTACTACAATGAACAAATTAATCTTCAAGTGTAAACCAACATGGAATAGCAGTCTATCATGCGGGCAGTACAACTCGCAATTCCAATTTTAAATGCTAATTTCCAACAACAAGATTGTACTCAACTCAACTACGTCAGTGTATTCTATACATATTTAATCTTTTCATGATATGCCTACACTGCACTCAGTAGGGCTCACAATTAAAATTATTTCTTCATTCATTAACTACAGAGTCCACTAGGCAAGTAACTATTACAGGCCTCAAATCTACATAATATCCTGAGTCCTGAATGGCAGTGAACCCAAGTCCGTGGCAGTGGCCACAGCACCTGACTCCCTTCAATCAGTGAGGCATATTTCCAAATGCAAGGCCGGCGACACGTAGTCCCACTAATCCTTTTAACACAAGCCGATCCCACATGTGTAACTGTGTCCTAAGTCGTGAATGGCAGTGACCCTAAGTCCATGGCAGCGACCACAGCACCACACTCCCTTTTAATCAGTGAGGGCTATTTGCATATGGAAGGCCGGTGACATATGGTGCCACTCAACCTGCACTACGAAGGCCGGTGGAGCCACCAACACGTATGCATGTGGCTGTGGGCCCTTCCTCACCTCTACCTCTGGCCTACACTACGGTCAGCAGGCCTCACAATTCAGATAGAGTCCTGATTCCACATGACGCAGTCCAGTAGGCAACACACATTGCTCCCAGTGAGGCCGTCCATACCAAGCACCATCACAGGCTCATACAGTCTAAATGCTTCTAGTGCCACTAACCCTATTTAACACAAGCTGATCCCACATCGTTGACTGTGTCCTGTGTCCTGAATGGCAGTGACCCCAACTTCATAGCAGTGACCTGAGCACCAGTCTCCCTTCAGTCTTATTTGTTGTTCTTTTCTTTAAGTAAATTTTTTATATGTAAACCTATACATGACTAAGATTCTTCTTTGTCTTACTGCACAGGGACAGTTATAGGCCCAGGAAGGTTGTTGGGGTTATGTTGGTAATGTGGGAAGAGGGTGCGTTACCTGCTGATGTGGGGAGAGGCAGTGTCAAAGGGGTATCTATCACAGAAAGAACTCAAATATGTTTTCGCAAATGCCTCGGACAGATGGCAGCTAATGGACTGAATCACAAAATGATTCTTCAATACTTATGTAGTGTAAGTTATGAACAGTTCGCACCCGGGCTCGCAGAGGGACAACTGAAGCCCGTCAGCTCAACTCACAGATGTAGTACCATGAGTTGTCCGCGTCATTGTAGCTATCCCTGCCCTGTTCCGTCATACGCCACGCCATTCCGATTACGTTCTGACATTGGCCCCACATAGCTACCTATTGCAGTCGTACTCGCTGTTGCTGTGCAGGTCAGTGGTCTAGTTCTCTACATCTCACGGCCACTCCGTGAGGGCAGGTTTGCACACACACCACACCCATCTGCCATATGCGTCACAGGCCATGTTACCACGCAAATATAATAGATCGACAACGTCACATCCTCTATTGCCGGTGCTGACTGGATGGCGGACGCTCCACGAGTCTCAATCATAAGGAGACCATGAAAAGTTGCGCAGAAGGTTAGTCACACACTGATCTGTATGGCCATCAGGGTCTTACCATCCCCTTGGCGTGGACTTCAGATGCACAGGGATAGTGGTACCCGAAGCTCATGTGGCCATAAGGGGCCTACCACCACGTGGCACAGTCTTGAGTTCCACCGGCTTAGAGGCACCAAAAGCTGATGTGGTCTCCGCCATTGATGGCTCAGGACATAGCGACATATTTGAGATCTGCCGGGCTGCGGAGAAGCTGATGTGGTCTCTACCATTGATGACTCAGGACTCAGCGACATGTGTGATATCTGCCGGTCCGTGGAGAAAATGATGTGGTCTCCACCATTCATGACTCAGGACTCAGTGACATCTGTGAGATCCGCGCAGAAGCTGATGTGGTTTCTGACATTTATGACTCAGGACTCAGCAACATCTCCGAGATCCGCAGAGTTTAGACGGGCACGTGGAGTGCCCACTGCTGCATACTCCGGTGGCACCAGGTAATTAGTTGCTCATGGATGAGCAGTTGCGGCAGTTTCTTTCTCTCTCTCTCTCTCTCTCTCTCTCGCTCTGTCTCTCTCTCTCTTCCCTCGCTTCACTTTCTTTCCTTCCCTCTCTTTTTTCTCTGGCTTTTTTATCCTTCTCTGTTTCTCTGTGTCTCACTCCTTTGATTTGCGCATTACACACATCCTTATTTTGAGCTTTATTTTCCAGGCTCTGTCGTCGACATCCATGGTCCCCACAGGAGTGTTCTGCCTTCTGCTTTATTGTTTTGTATTATTTTTGTTAAATGTTGTTTATTAGTTTATTGTTCATATATATAAGTTAATTTAAAAGTAAAGTTTGAAAATACTTTATCGTTTATATGTATTTGTTTATAAAAAAAATTATGTTTGAAAAAAATTAATAACGTTATTTGGTGGTTTTTTTAACTGCTGTGTGAATGTTTCTTGTTCTTATTACTATTATTTGATGGTGTCCACCATGGTGTTAAATTTTGGGGCACTTATTGCGGAAATACTGGTGATGTCTGCAGTTTGCACTAACTTCTGAATAGTGTCTTAGATTTATCTCAACTTTACTTGCATTAAAGTGCTGATAATAAAATGCAGACTAGCCGCTCCCGTGCAAAAAAGACACAAGGTGCACCTTTGCGATTTATCCTAAATACTAAAATCCTGTATTGAATTGCACTGAGGTAGTGGCTGCACTTACTGTGTACACACAAAATAAATGAAGAAATCTCTTTGTAATTATATTGATTGGGAATAGTGCCTCAGGTGCTGGATCTTGATGGGATACACTGCCCAGTTTGTATATTGTTCTGCACACGAAAAAATCACATCACAACTTTCACAACAACTGCAATGCGAAACAAATTTCAGCAATAAGCCACGTTAGCACCAGGGATTTTACACCTGCTTTCTTTTGGTGTTAAGCAGGACGACTACCTGCAGCATGAAAGGGAACACAGCCAAGAGTCACACCAGGACACCCACAGTTGCCATAAAAGCAATGAGCATGATACAGGGATACCCATGAGGGCCACAAGATTCATCGCAACCACCCCAGGACCGCCAACGCCCCCAAACCCGCATCTGAGCAACTGTGTGTTAGCATGATAGGCAAGGCCCTGCAACATCAGAGTATGCTGTCACCTCAGCGTTGGCAGTGACCTTGGACATGTAGCTACGCATGCATCCTCCTGCATGCACAACCTGTGTGTGCTGGTCCGCGTACACTGGTCAGTGCAGGGGTGCGCCTATCCGGCAAGGGAAATGGGGTGTCTTGGACATGTCCATCGACAGAAAGTGCGGTAAGTGTGTCTCTGTTCTGGCGTGGCCTGCCACAAGGGCCACGCCAGAACAGAGCAGCAGTCAATGTTGTAAAGTGGCATGCACCACTCCCAAACAGCACTGTCATGGTGTATTTGAAATGCAGCAGGACATGCACGAATAGGCATTACAATGGTGTGCCGTACAAGTCCATGGGATACAACAGCGCACAGTACAAAAGTGGGGGGGCTTGTGAGAGGGAGGAGCAGCTGTTTGGCAACGTAACACAGAGTGAACCCACCCATGTGCCACGTTCTGGGCATCTCATCCATATGGACCACGGTAGCAGACATCCCACGACAGGCCTTTGTACACATCCTGCATGAATGCAGCGTGGTTTTCACTTCTATGCTCGTTCAGTGATGTGATGTTGGTGGGTTGTGAGACTTGTGCTTCTTGTTGGTGTGTTTCATTATTGCCATTTTTTGTCTATACTTGTGCTGTACTTAATTGTGCATGTGTGCCATTGTGCCCATCTCCCCCCGTCCCCCCTCTCCCTGCTTCTTCCTCTTTCTGGTGTTGTTGTGTCTATAATTTTGTTCCTCCACACATAAATACATGTAAAGAACAAATTAGAATAGTTTTTTGATTCTTTTAGGTTTCAAAACTTCTCTCTATTAGTTTCTTTTTAATTTTCCATATAAACAGTTCTTTTCATATTCAACGACACATAGAGGTCAGCAGTGCAGCGTATTCTATCAACACACTTTCTAGAACATTCTACAACACGTGCAGGGTAAAAGTTCATCAATTTTGTTTAACCTAACAATATTTTTTTGCAACATTTACTCGAACATTTAACAGCACGTGCAGGTTAAAAGTTCACGATTGTTTTAAGTTCGAACATTGCCTTCCAAATGCAAGTAGCTCGTCTGGTTGAGTTGAGCAAATTTTATTCTATGATATGTACTCCACATTGAAACTGTTTTTTTTTAACCAATCACAAAGATGCTCTTCCACAAAACGAATGTGCACTCTACTTTTAAAAAACAATGCTTTTCATCTCCCAATCAGGTAGCGTTTTGTATGGCAAAAAAAGTAGTTCCCCTTCTTTAAACATATCTCTTATTGTACGAAGGAACTGCATGAGCTACAGACATCTTTCCATACCTTCCAGCCATATCTTCACAATGCTAGTGTGGATCATAGGACATAGCTATATTTTCTGGTGCAAGAGGTATGCAGAACAAAGACGTATTGACTTAGACCTAGGTTTATAAAATGTGGACATTAAATGGTTTGCAGAGAGAGGATTGAAGTGGCACCAATTGCTACCTTTGGTTAAAACCCCTTTGCATCTTCCACACTCTGACCTCATGATAGTACATTGCACATAGTACATTGTGGTGGAAATGGAAATGGAATGGTGGACCTGGACCTGATGGCGAAAACGGGGACATCAAATCAAGATCCTAAATGCCCCCGTGCCAAGCGACTCACATCTGCGTTATCTGGATTAAAATGCTCAAGATACATAGAGGTATCACCAAATGTCATGTAGTTTCCACTAATCCATAGGATCTTGACTTTTGTTGGACAACATAAACTTTGGGTGAGGGCCCAAACTGATTCCGAGTACCTCCACAGGATATGTTGACCTAGAGACCAGCTAGCTCACAGTGCCACCATAAGCTCGCCTTAACCCTACAAAGGAGCGAATGGTTTCTGGCAACCACTGAACATGACAACCCTGACCTCTTAGGGATCATGGTAACAGATCAGAACATTTTGCTCAGTCACTTATGCGTACGTGTGCTCAGAGAATTATACAGAGAATACACAATGGGACGTTTTCAATATATTTATTGGACCAACGTTACATGTGCTGTGATAACCAATAGACAGAAGCAGATGAAACTGATTACAAGCACCAAAAAGTTAATGGTAGATATAGTTCTACCATGGTGCTTAAGCAGTATATATACTAGGCATATAAACAAGGTAGTAATTAGGTGTACTCCTACTATGCAAACCTTACTTTGCATACCTAGAATGTGTGTAGTTGAGAAGCCTAAAATCCCCCCAAGGGACGATCAAACACCATTACCTGGGGGAGAGAATGTAGGAGCATGTGTGGATCATGAATGGACACCCCCTCATGGAGATGTCAGACCACTGTGAGGTGAAGTCTCAGCATGAAGGGGCCCACAGTGACAGTTGAAGTGCCTCCTCTGCCTATCTTTTGTGATGCTCATTTACAAAAGAAAGCATCCTTGTGATGTACCCATAGATTAGCAATGTTATGGATATGTATATAGCCCTGATGCCCTGTGAATGAAGATAGAATATATTAAGCACTAGGGGGTAACTGTTCCTAAGGTCAAAAGAGAGTTACAACCTTTTTCTGGTTGAACGAGAGCTATGAGAGTGGCCAGTCTCAATAAAGTTGGGTTATGAAGAGTGATGGGGGAATTCCTCTTTTTGGATATAGTGCCCTCACACACCCTTGCGAGTGTCATCCTTCATCATCGGGCATTGCTCCTCATGGGGGTGGCACTGCTGTCCCCCACGGGCCCCACGAGAGGGCTCTTTATGAGAAATATTTTAAGGAGATGCCACAGTTGTGTATGTGGGTATGTGGGCCTAGAATAATAAGTCAGTTGGTATCCGGAACCAATTTCTGAAAGCAAGCTTCCCTTTAAAAATTCATAAAAAGACCTAAAAATGTAATTATACTGTTTGAAATCACAAGCACTCAGAAAGCCATGATGCCTAAAAAAGCAGAAAATGTATTGATTTGATGCAGTTTAAAAAAATAAAAAAAAATAGGCCAATTAGTTCCCACCACATGGAAAAGCCCATTGTATATGTGCTCCAAGTGGTAGACGCAACATTGCTTTTGCCCTCAACTGCGGACTATGTTCCATGGGGTGCACCTCAAAGCATGTTATGGAGCAAAAGTGGTTCCGTTCAATTCCCACAGCAGTCGCTGAGGGTGGACTGCAACCAGTAAGCATATCGCGGAACCAGTACCCAGTTCACTAGAAGCCAAAGCATCCCAGGGTGGCTCGAAGAATGCATTCATCAGCAATGAAATATGCTGGGGACAACAATACCCATGGGCTTTTAATGGGTCCATCAGTACTTCAATGTCCAAAGGCCTAACCAATTGTGATCTGAGCATGGATCTAATGCATATTTAAGTACAGCAGGCAGCTAAATGTAGGTTGTATGCAGTGAAACCAAACTGGCCCGAAGGATAAGAACCAATGCTTATTTAGTTCTCAAAGCTGAGGTGTGCAGAAGTAGTGTATTATGCACTCATGGCATTGCAGCACAGCCTGTGCTGTCTCCTTTCTGTGTTGAACTGGAATGTCCATTGCAGAGCAGAAAAATGTAAATAGGGACTCCTGCAAAGTAGATGGACAAGCGAGAGTCCTCCAAAAACACTTCCCAACACGGAGTGTATGAAAGGTGGTATAACTCTGAAAATCGTCTGAAACATGCTAACCAGTACAGAGCCAATACATTTAAAAAAGTATGCTATGCCCTTCATATCAGACATTAAAAATATGTTAGACCAGCTCCTAAAAATGCAGCGGGAAGTTAGTATGGAGTATCGGCTGTATCTCAAATGAGGACCTGGAGGTCAATCGTCTCTCTGGCTGATGTTAATGCCTCATCTTTTAGAAAAAGCATGGCTTTCAGTTTGCTCAGAAAATTAAAACGTATGTTGGAAACACTTATCGACGACCATAGCGTTGCCTCTCTAACTGTGCATGCAGGTGAAAACAGTATTTGTGTGCAACAAGTGACAATGGAGCTAACTGTTACCAGATAAGCGATGCCTGGTTCCGTTCCGCAGGAACCTTGATCATTCAGCATCAAAAAGCTCCTATTCGTGGGCAGCTTGAAGACCGAATGAATCATGGCAGCCGTGGAACCCTTCAGCTAATAGGACAAGTTTGCAACTGAAGCATTCATGCCCCATGAAGTGAAATGTCCTTGCAAACTAAGGACCCATTTAAAGCATCCTCCCAGTCGGAACCTCTAAGGAAAAAGTCTGTGTCCTGATTCCTGCATCTAAACCTGAATAGTAATTCCCTGTATACATGCACATAACATATTGAAATTGGAAAGTCATGACCGGTAGAGTGATGTAACCATGGATTATCCAGTCTGTGAATGGTGTCTCAGCCATTGTGAAAGGTAATTGGTTTAATTTTTCAATGGACAACATGGTATATCTAGCATATCTTCATGCCATTAATATCTGTCTCTCAGTCAGGTCATATGTGGAAAACAGATTTGTGCTGTTGATATAACACCACAGCACCTGGCCAGAATATAATGTTTGCAGTGTCCAGCTTAATAATACAATGTCCATGCTGTAAAATAGACATATTTTGTTATGTTATGTAAATTGCAAAAGATGCTATATTGCTCAGTGAATATATTCTGACGTTAATGGGGTCATACCATTGTGAACCAAAGCCAAAGCCTTTTCTAAATGAACACTATCAATCTTGCACAGTCTCTCAAAAGCTTCCTGTAGAGAAAACTAGACAGCTTATTCTATATTGGATATAAGAAGCGCTTTTGAGGTGGGTTCCGCAGACCTAATAAAAAATCTCTGAGATCCATGTCATCATAAAGAAGGGACAATTGTTGCTTCACCTGAGAAAGTTTTGAGGTTTGTATCAGAAAAAAGGCACAACTTCCCAATACTATATGATGTCTCCACCCCTGAGTGTTCTAATTGTACATATCGCTGATCAGGCCTATTGATCCTAAATCCTTCAGTGTTGCCCAGGAACCTAGATTGACACACATTTATGTCCTTAAGCCAAACCAACCATCCCTTCCGATTGGGGTCTGATGAATGTAAGAACCATTTTGTAACATGGTATCTAGTGTATCCTCGCTGTATTGTGTGAAATGCTGTAAGTTCTCAAAGCGTGAGAATGCGGGAATACGATGTGTGTTGAAATCCTTCATCTTGGCTATTTCAAGCCTGGATGTCTATTGCACTGATTTGTCCAGAACAAATATCTGATGTGGTATGAGGCATGCTCTGGATGAGGCCTCTGTTCACAGAAACTGTCAATCTTTTGTCCCCAGACAGATTTTGTGTCTGTGGTGTCTTTCCAAAAGTCGAAACCCTGCACAGACAGCTGGCAAAGAAAGGCATCAGAGTATATCAGCTTGGTGTTTGTTAGCATATTTTTTTTTGTGGGTGTAGGTGCAAGCCTATGGTAGTAAGAGGCTAGTCTGACATTTCAAACCCAGAAAAATAAGCAAACTTGTGTGCAAATGTTTTTTAACTATCTTTTGGCGGTGTTGGGTAGTGTTTACTCTGAGTATAATTGTAAACAGCACATGGGATACTAGGTTTGTGTAAGAAACGGTGAACATAATGTTGATAGCAAAACATATCACCGAAATTAGATGTACCTTCATACAGTTCATCAAAAGACAACACAGCTGATTGCTCTAGATCTGCAAGCAAATTGTGCACTGTTTCAATGTCCCAATCATCAGAGAACGTTCTAGAGGAGATGATATAATTTAAGGACATTTTAAACAAATAAGGCATTTGTAAAAGTTCAGTTGGACCATACACATCATACGATACCCTATCCCACACTATTCCTTCCAGAACTGGAACTGCTATAATATTCATCAGGGACAGGTCCCCTTATTTTATGGTGCGATGATGCATGTTGTTACCGAACCAAGTTCATAGGTTGTACTGCAGAGCGTCCATTCAGAAGTAGGAAAAAGACAGTTACCAATCTTAAGGACCAAGAAAAGTAATCCAATTGTAATCCAGACTTATAATCAAGGAGTATCAAAGTATGTATTTTTCAGCCAAAGATAGAGAGCATGCACTTATAGTTTGAAAGGGTGAGGTTTTGGTATCTCAGGTTCACTTGAATCCGATGAGAAGCTGTCATAATGCATGAAGTAGCCAGATGCCATCCAGTCTATTTCTGTAAGCTCAGCAGGTTTTGTAGAACTGGGAGATTACTCAATATGTGGTATGTTCACATTGACATTGTCAATTTTCCAAATTTAGATTTGTGTTTCTGTACTTGTTGACTGGACAGTTGTAGTTGTTGGAACAGAAAGAAGTAATACTTCATTGTTTACAGTTTCTCTTTGAAGAGGGGAATCATTTGTAGTTATTAAAGCTCCTGAATGGTAGCGAGAAGAGTGCGGCGGCTACCCAGGAGCCCACGCCGCCTACTGTTTGAGAATCGGCCACATAGTCTAGTTTGATCAGATCAATGGAGAAAAAACTTTTGTCTTGGCAGCCGGCAAGAGGCGGAAGAAGTACAGTTCTGGTATCTTCGACAGCTAGAACAGGTACAGGTGCTCTGTAAGATGGCCCGAGTACTTTTTTGTTCAATTTTTTTTCCCTGTCAAGATTCCCGATCTTCGGGACCTAGCCGGTACAACCTTCACTTCTCCAGTGGCAGTACGTCTTACTTGGACATTGCTTTGTGAGCCCCAGAATTCACTGAGTTCCTTTAAAACAGCCAAACTTTCAATGTCAAATGGTGTTTCCGCTTCAACTGCGCTGACATTATCAAGGTCTGTCACCCACATTCTCACACCAACCAGGATTTCATATGGAGTACGACCACCCAGGGATTTTCTAGGCATGTTCCTGAGTGCCGTCTGGACCCCATATAGGTGATTGACATAGCTTCGAGCTGAGCCTAATACCCTTGCTATTAGGACTGCTTTAAGTCATGGTTTTTTCCTCTCAACTATCAAATTTCCCTTGGGATGGTAGGGGGAGGAGTACTGCAAGGCCACACCAAAACTTCCCAAGGTTTCTTTGTAAACCAGAAAGCTAAACGCTGGCAGGAATGTAGTCTGTCAATTGAGTATGTCCTAATGAAGTGTCGGAAATCCTTTATAACAGTTTGAGTATTAGCTGACCACTGTGCCCAAATACACAGGAATCTGCAGCATGAATGCACTGCCACCAAGATGTACTTGTAAGCCCCCTCTGAGTATAAGGGGCCACAGTGGTCAAAATAAACAACTGGTAGAGGCTTGTCTGAAATCAATATAGGCATTTGTGGAGGACGTGCTATGGTGGAACCCTTCATCTGCGGGCAGATGTCACATTTGAGGAAAAAGTTCCTGGTCTGTTTTGTAAGACCTGGCCAGCAATAGCGCTGCTTCAGTAATTCAACTGTAGCAGTGTTCCCTGTGTGTGATGAACCCAGACCCACATGTGCAGCTAGTATTACACCCAATCTGTGATCAGTGTTTAGTATAACTCTTTCCCCCGTTACTGGAATCTGAGCATATGGAATGTTTTGTGCATCAAATTTGTTTGAGTACCTGAGTGGAGAGCCTTTTGACAGGTGTGTGTCATTGCTAGCTGCACTGACACCCAACATGATGTCTCTGTCTAATCTCATACTAGTAGGAGTGATTGCATCAACGACAGCAGTGCGAACAATTTACTTAGCTGCTTTATCAGCCATGGATGTCCCTTGAACTTAAATGCCAACACATTGTTGACTCAATGTGTGGATGACATGAGCCAGTGGCAAGCATTCTTTCAGCCAACTGTTTCCGAAGCAGCTTGATAGTGCAACCCTTAGAATCTTGAAATATTTTCTGGCCCCAATAGTGAAGGTGTTCATTATATGACTGGACATAGTAATATGAATCGAACACTATAAGTGTAGCTAATCCTTGATCAGTATTTTTAAGTGCCGGTATTGGGGCTTTAAGTTCTGCCATCTGTGCCGTACAGTCCCCTAGGGACTGCACGTGGGTTTTTCAGGTCAAAACTTTATGATTGTGCATACTGCAGAATATTGGTGTCTTATCCCTACGACAAACTGAGCAGACCCATCAGTGTAAATGAGGTAATCATATTGATCTAGATGCATTATTTAATTCGGCAGAGGATATTCTTGTTTGTACTGCAGAAATGCTTGTGTTTGTAATTTGGAATCAAATCTGTAATCTACATCTGTTGCAGTGAGAGTGTATCCATCTTGGATGTAATGCTTTGGCATTTGGAACTATTGCTTTGGTAACGGCTTCTAAGGTTGGTACCGAGGTCACCATAATTATTTGTTTTCCTAGTGCTAGTACTCTCTCACTACAGCAGTCTGTAGCACTGTGAGAATTTTCTCAGTGGGTGCAAAACACATTTCAGTGTTTGTGTACAGATGTGATTTGTATGCAATGGGTACTTATCACCTTTATTGAAAGTCATCTAGGTGTACCCGGTTGGTCCAATGACTACATGGATCACCAGGTTTGTTGTGTTTACACGTGTGTAAATGTTTGGAAACTATCATGTCAGCTTGTATGGAACAGAAAGTGTTTGTATCTTCCTCTGTCAAGTTGTTGATTAAAAAATCATATCTAATTAAACCATAGAACAGTTTTACTTGTTCTGCGTAATCCAAAATGCATATTCTGCCAAAATTTAAAAATCCTAAAATGGATTGCAGTCTTTTCAGAGTTGTAATGTGCATTTTTAAAAACAAATGTGCAGCCAGGCTTTTACCTTCACTTCACAACTCGTACCCAGAAACAGGACATTGATATGGGCAATTTATGATTTCTTATAATTAAATTTGTACACCAAGTGAGCAAGCCCCTGAATTATATGGTCCAATCTGTCCAAGTATTCCATTGATTCATTGTCTGTCAGATAGATATCATATACATAGGACAATGCCTCGTCATCAAAATTTTGAAGTAATTTGACACTCTGACTGAAAACAGCCCAGGGCTATTCTTATATCCCTGAGGTTAACGGAAAAATAGCCTTTGTGAACCTAGCGCTGAAAATGCTGTCAAATATCTGCTTTCAGGAGCTATATTCTTGTGGAAAAATCCATTTGAACTATCTAGTTTTGTTTTGTATTTCTTCCACACAATGTTCCTCCATTTCCTCTGGAGTGGTCCCACCTGCATGGAAATGCTCAATGGTAAAGGCTCTCCTAAAAAAAACTAACCTCGACCAGGACAACTTGGGGAACTACCGCCCTATTTCCCTCCTTCCATGGCTGAGCAAGATTTTGGAAAAGCACGTCAACTCAGACCTGGTAGAGTTTCTAGAATCCAACAATTTACTTTGTCCTTCACAAACCAGCTTCCGTTCCCATCATGGAACCAAAAACGCTTTTCTTGCAGTAACTGAGGAGTCCAGGAGGATTTTGGATCAAGGGGGCACTGCAGCGATCATTCTTTTTGACCTCAGTGCAGCATTTAATACTGTCAACCACGACATACTGATCCTTAGACTCAGGAGTCTAGGAGTGACAGGCCGCATCATCTCCTGGATACAGTGCTTCCTAGGAGAACGATCTTTCCGGGTCTTTGAAGGAGATGTTGTATCCAAGCGTATGCCCCTTAGCTGTGGTGTGCCTCAGGGTTCCTCCCTGAGCCCCACGCTGTTCAATGTCTATATGAGTTCTTTGGCAGAGATTGTCCGTTCATTTGGCATACAAATTATCACCTATGCTGATGACACTCAGCTTGTGGTGACATTAAACCACCCAGAGAAGTCACCTAGCAACCTAGGAAGTTGACTCAATGGGGACAAGACCGAGCTTATGCTCCTCGGTAACCCTCCTTTTTTTAATCCCGAGCTACTTTGGCCTAAATGCCTTGGCCCTGCGCCAGTTCCCAAAGGCCAGATTAAAAGCCTCGACATCTGGCTGGACCGCACCCTTAGCATCAAACCACAGGGCGGCAAAATTATCGACCACTTGCTATGGCCTGCTGAGGATGCTATGCAAAATACTCCCCCTTCTCCCATTTCAGGCAAAAAGAATCATAGCCAGGCTCTCATTCTGTCCCACTTGGACTATGGGAACGCTCTTTACTTAGGAGCCCCTCAATCCACTACACACAAGCTCCAGATCATTCAAAACTGCGCAGCTCGCCTGCTCCTCCAGACCCCGCGCCAACAATCTGCAAACCCGGCTCTGAGGAGCCTTCACTGGCTGCCTGTTAGGGAGAGAATCCAATTCAAAGCCATGTGTATTGCTCATAAGACCTTCTGGAAGAATGGCCCAGCAATCAGCCGATCTCTGATAATTCCTTATCAACCTAGCAGAAACCTCCGCTTGGCATCCTGTTCCCTCGCACTACTCCCAAGAATAAAGAGAGCTAGATGTGGTGGGTGCTCCTTTTCCTATAACTCCGCCAAGTTATGGAACGTTCTCCCCCACACATATGGGCGGAACCCAATCTGCTGCCCTTTCATAAACGTCTAAAAATACTGCTCTTCAACAATTGCTTTTAACTATTGGGCCTTCTCTGTTTGTCCGCGTTAGTCCGCAGCGCTGGGATGAGCTATATAAATGTTTAATTAATTTCATGTTGTTCATAAGAGCGTCACTGTTTGCATTTTGTTTTTTGGACTCTAAAAGTGCGAGTAGAGGTGTTCAAATGTCTGTAGTCTAAAACTAGACGGTATGAATTGTCCAGTTTCATTACAGGAAATTAGGTTTTATTCATGGTTGAGGTGCAATTTTCTATGACATCTTGGTATTCAAGTTGTTCTAGGATTTCCTTAACTTTTTTTTTAGCTTCATGTTATATTGGATATTGTCTCTGGGGTTGAGGAAAAGATTTTATTGGGATTTTGTGATGAGGTGACTCATCATCCCACCCAACATGATTTCGGTCTAGTGCAGGAGCTAACTTTAACTCCCACTCCTTAGCGTATGAATGTTTAATAGATTCTGGAATGAGGTCAGAGAAAGAAGGCAAAATTGCAGTTTATCCTATTGGGCATTTCATTCTGAACTCAGTTGGTCAGTGTTTTTCAGCCAAATGAATGTAACCAAATGTTATGTTCTCCCAAAGGAGAGCCTTGATGTTCCTGGGTATGTCCCCCTTTGAATTGGAGTGTAATTTTGTATAAACGATGGGGAACACTTACCCTTGTATCAGGTGCTTCCACCATGATATCAGGTTCCGGCCAGCTATTGTGACTTCTGCTGCGCTGTCCAGCATCATCACTGCCCAGTCCCCGTTCAGCAGCAGAGTCGTCAGTAGCTTCTTCTTTTTTTTGTTGAGGTTTAGGAGCCTTAGACTTGTCTATTTTTTTGTGATATAGTCTGATGAGTGTTGCGATTCCCTCTTCAGTTTACTTGCTCTTCTGAACTGTGCTCTGACCTTTAACCTCTCTCCGAATGTGTATCGGATGAATCCTGAAAGGAACAAGAGCAACGTGTGTCAGTATCCTCATACCTGTCAGGCTTTCTAATAATATCACAGTTTCTCTGATATGTCTTGTCAGTGGTTTCCTATTGAGGAGACCCATCCATGATTCTGTCTTTTTTAATTTTTTTGTTTGTTGTCCAATTTCTTCTTGGAAGAATGGGGTGTTTGCTTAGAGTTATTCTTTTCAGAATTCTCTTAACCTGTGGTTTCCCACGTTTGGCTCTCAAATTATCTCTACCTCGCGTAGCATAGGTTTCTTCAATAGGCAATTCCCTCTCCAGCTGTAGGTTTTCCTGTATCCCACGCTATTACATTCCTGCCATTCCCAGCATTGAATCAGTTTTTAATATAATTGCTTTTTCTATTTGCTCTAAACCTGTTCTTAATCTTTGTTATGATTCCATAACACAACCTTCGTTTTAAAACTTGATATATTGATCTTAGCACCCAGCACTTTATAGCACTTTATAGCTTTTAACATTCTTTTATCCTTTTAAAAAGTCTGGATTGCATTGTAAACTTGCTTACTTGAAATCTCTGGCCACATTCCCCTTCCATCGTGGCAAGTGCCGTTTGTTGTGGAGAGCCGGTGAACCGGAGGGACTTCAGCCTCACTTCCGGTTCATAGGGGACAGCTGTAGTTTGCCCACCATTTCCCTGCTCACTACCACATAAGTAGAATGCCAATGCAGATGCACAGCGGACGCGTGCAGCGAGCGTGCCGGCAGCGCGCCAAAGGTAAGCCAAAGGCAAGCCCGTCTGCGCCCGTCCGCGCCTGGACCTGGCCTAGGGACACAACCTCTGCTTGTTGCTCTCTTATACTGGAGTTCAGATGGATTTATTCACAAAATACTCTACTGAGTTATAATAGACTCAACATGATGCCCAATTGTCAGCAGCTCGACCCTTCTAAAGAAATAAAATCATGTATTCATTGTCAATCGAAATTAATTTTTTCAAGAATAAGAACTGCCAACACAGGGACAAACTATCCACATCAACAACCAATCTCTCCCAAAAAAGTATTAGGTCTGCTCATTAATACACACTCTCTAGTTAAACATAATGTAGAATTTGCTGAATTATTAACAGCACACAAGATAGATATGGCTTTTGTCACTGAAACGTGGGCTGATAGCTCCTCGTATCCCGACCTAGTCTCAGCCATTTCCCCCGGATTCTCTATATTTCGAAATGATAGGCAAGAGAACCGGGGAGGGGGCCTAGCAATCATACTTAAAGACACTCTAAATATATTAGGGTTGTCTGTAGGAAGTAGCACAGAATGCAAATTGCTTTCCTTTAAAATCACGTTAAGGGAAACACTACTGTAGAAACCCCCAGTTGCAAAAATAATTTTTGAAGATCTGATTAGTCCTATAATCTAATCAAGTTTTGAATCAGAGGACTGTTCCATCCTAGGTGATTTTAATTACCATTTAGAAAACAGGGATGATAACAACACAGCATTGATTATAGAGATGATGGCCAGTGCAGGAATGGAACAAAAAGTCAATCATCCTATGCATGAGGCAGGTCACACTCTTGATGGCATGTTCACATCCAGCCCCTATTTGAACATCCAAGAGACTCTGCCCATTCCATGATCAGATCACAAAGCCATCATATTTGCAGTATCTAATATTCACTCCCCTCTAAGCACCCATAATTCCTACAAGACAACCAATGGGCGCAATTGGAGGAAAACTAACCCCCAGGCACTGCAAAACGCTCCAGCACCTTCAAAACCAGTTCTAACATCAGAGATAAATCTGACAACAGCTAAATTCATGAAGTGGATTACGTCCGCAGTAGACACTTTAGCTCCGGTGAGAGGCTTTACCAGTAAATGTGCCAAAAAATCTGAACTTTGGTTCAGCGATGCACTACGTGCTCAGAAACAACTATGCAGAAAACTAGAGAGACGCTGGAGACAGAATTATGATGATAGTGAAAAATCCATTTATGCACAATCACTAACTGTCTACAAAAAAATGATCCTGGACAGAAAAAGTAGCTATTTTTCAAATAAAATTCGCCAGGCAGGTAATTCTAGTAAAATACTTTTTTCAACCCTCAAAAAGTTTTTTGTTTTTTTTTTAGTTTGTAAAGACTTTTTATTGAACAGTTAATGATCATACAGTAAGTATGGCCCAGCACAGGGCCCAGTACAGCAGCGGCTTGCTCATAAACTTACAACAAAAAAATCAGATAAACAAAAGCAAATTGCCAATAATCAAACCTTACAATGTTGTGTGAACCTCCTGGCAAGCAATGCTAAACAACATACCTCAACGTGTCCTGCTGGGCATTACCACCTTTAGGGTCCCATACTGCCCCCGCAGCAAGCATATACAGAGGCGCATCTTAGTCCAATAGTTGGTGATACTGATCATAGTCATTCAGGTTCCAGCTCAGTGTGGGCCAATAAGTATGCACGCAGGGGAGCCCATATGTCTCTCGGACGGGAGGATCGCGGCAGTTCCTCCGCATACAGCTCAAGTTGATCCCTGCAGTATACCATGTCCGTGAGCCATTTGTCTGTCTTTGGAAATAGTTTACTGTCCCACGTGAACAGGGTTCGTCTCTTTGCCAGAAGTAAAGCTAGTTGTACAAATCTCCCCAGTACCCCCCTCAGATTTGGGCCATGGCCTAGCAGGCACAATGCAGGAGTATTACTTAATACCAACCCAGTCATTTCAGTAAGCAGAGCTAACACTTTCTCCCAGTATTGAAAGACTCGCTGACACTGCCATGCCATATGGACAAAGCCCGCCTCCCCCATCCCGCACCTCTTGCAATCAGCAGTCGCCCTCAAGCCAATCCTCCACAGCTTATAAGGAGTGTGATAAGTTTGATGCAGAAATTTGAGGTGTATGATGCGGAGGTTGCTGTTGGACGTCAATCGACCCGTTATCGAACAGACTTTCGTCCAGTCATCCTCTGTCATGTGAGGGTCGATGTCAGTATTCCAGCGTGTCAGACAGGGGGCTGAATTATATGGCGTGTCCTTCTGTGCAGCTCTGTACAACTTAGTGACCAGCTTCCCTTTCACCGGGGCCGTAATGACTAATTGTAGAGCGGATAGAGTCTCAGGTTCCTCTGGGAAGCGTGGTATTGTTCCTTCATTGCGCGCCGCAGTCTATAGCACGTAAATTGGAAAAACAGCGTAGGATTCAGAATATAAGCTAGGTCATCTTCCACAAAGTATGCACCCTCTGGGAATAGATCGCTCATGAGCATGATACCTACATCTCTAAGTGCCTTAACGGACCCCCGGTCACTAGCAACCAACAAAGCTGCGTGTCCTTCTATGGGCAATGCAGGCGCATACAGGGGAAGCTTACGGGTACGACGGCCAATTACCTTCCACACCGCCACTGTTGTGTCAAGTGTGTTAATCTCTACCTTGAGGGTGTGTCGGAGAGTATGCGTCAGAATACCGCGTAAAGGGACCGGGTGGGTATCTCCCTCTTCAACCGCGACATGCGGAATAAAATCGTGTGGCTTATACCAGTAAAAGGCGTAGTAAGCCTGACAGCACAAGTAATATACATAAAAATCTGGTGCATTAAACCCCCCTCTGTCATAGGTTGAAGATAAAGTCCTCCAGCTTATTCGCGGCGGTTTGGCGCCCCACACAAGCCTTAACAGCTGAGTCTGTAGCGTTTAAAAAAAATGTAAAGTAAGAGGGACCGGCACATTACAAAAGAGATATAAAAATTTGGGTAGCACTACCATTTTTATGATGGAGATGCGGTCCGGCAGGGAAAGTGGAAGATACCGCCAACTGTCAACCTGCTCTACCAGTGTCGTGTAGGCAGCGCCATAGTTTGCAGTAATCACTATCTGAGGATCTCTATGTATCCACACCCCTAAGTACTTGACAGGGTCCGCAGACCAGACCAACGGGTACTCCACCGGAGGGGGGGGTAGTGATTTCCGTCAAAGGGATAATTACGGATTTGTCCCAGTTGATGTGCAAACCGGAAAATAGGCCAATTTTAACGTATTCGCGCAGGATAGGGGACAAGTACGTTTGCAGTTCCCGAACATACAGGACCATATCGTCCGAGTACAATGAGATCCCCACTGGGCGATTGTTGAAATTTAGAGCCGCCACCCGATGTATCTGGCGTATTTTACAAGCCAACGGCTCCAGCACTATAGCAAATAGTAGCGGGGAGAGAGGGCATCCCTGTCGGGTGCCCCTCCCCACCGCAAATTGCTCAGATGTATCCCCACCCACACGTACTCTCGCGGATGGCTCCGCATACAGTATCTGGATCCATTGTAAAAACATTGAAGGAAAACCCATTCTTCACAGTATGTGTATCATATATCGCCATTCTATGGAATCAAATGCCTTTGCGGCATCTAAAAGTGCTGCAACGGCTTGAAGGTCTGGATTCAGGACATGTAGCATGGCGAAGATGGTGCGCAAGTTAAGTGGAGCGGTCTGGGATAAACCCAGCCTGGTCGGGCAGCACAAGGAGCGGCATGAGGGGTTGGAGCCTAGTGGCAAAAAATTTTGCTAGGATTTTGGCATCTAAGTTAATAAGGGAGAGAGGACGGTTTGAGTCGCAGCGATCCGGGGGTTTATCTTTCTTTAACAGAGTAATGATCATTGCCTGGCGCAGTGTGGGGGGGAGACGGCCAGCATCATACGCCTCAGCATACATCTCCAATAGGTGAGGGGCTAGGATTTCGGCATGGGCTTTAAGGAATTCTGCAGATAGGCCATCCGGACCAGGAGCCTTCCCGTTTGGGAGTGACCAAAAGGCGTCCGCTACATCCTCTATAGTTATCGGGAGGCTAAGGTATTGACGGTGCCCGTCTGACAGCCATGCGCAGGCCACGTCATCTAGATATGCATCCATTTCTGGCTCGGCCATCCCACCTGTAGATGTGTATAGTGCGGAGTAGAAAGTGCGAAATTGCTCTGTTATGGCAGTGGGAGAGTAATGTCATTGTCCGTCTGTGTCTATTATGTGATCTATGGGAGGTTGGCAGGCCCTGCTCAGAAGACGCCCCACTAGTGTCCTGCCCGGTCTTCCACCCTCTCCATATCTTCATGCTACGTATCTTTTGGATAGATATTTCACCCCTGTTTCCGCCAATGTATTGTATTTATCTACTTGTTCATGTATGTCTACAAGTAGGGCAGTTGAGGGTGCATGATCATATTGCGCTTCCAGCTCCGGTAATTTCGTCTCTATTGTAGAGAGACGGCCCCTGATGTCCCTTAGTATCCCCGCACTAATGCTGATGCATATGCCCCGGATTGTGACCTTGAAGGCCTCCCATAGTGTTTCCTTACTGTCCACCGAGCCCACATTGTTTTCGAAGTAGTGTATTATTGCCAAATTGATAGTGTCAGCGTATATGGGGTAAAGTAGTGATTCCGCCCTGAAGTGCCATGCAACTGGTTTGCGCGGGCTGTGCGGGATGTGTAGCGTTTAGGCCACCGGGTTATGATCCGATAGTGTTCTGGGGATATTGCGAACATCCGTGACCCAATTATGTGCTCCTTCGCTCAGCAGCCAATAGTCTAGGCGGGACCAGCCCTTTGTCGCCAGTGTGATGTGGTCGCCCCCCCAGTACCCCTGCATTTCTGTGCCTCCATGCATCCAGCAGCCCAAACTCCAGCATACCATCCTTCAGACATTGAGCGACCCGTGCCATCCTAACACTCTGCGGGTTAGATTTATCAGTGGTGGGATCAAGATGCGTGTTGAGGTCTCCGCCTATTATGACTTCAGTCTCAGGCCAGTCTCGTAGCACCCTGAACATGTTTAAGTAGGTCGTCGTGTCATCTACCACCGGGCCGTATATATTCACTATGGTCACCAGTGCATTACCTAATTTACCCATCACCATTACCCAGCGTCCTTCCTGATCCGTATGTGCGTTAATAGCCATGAAGGCCACTCCCTTTTTGACCAGTAGGAGTACCCCCCCCTAGCATAAGACGAGTAAGAGGAAGCCAATCAGTAGGCTGCCCAGCGTCTGACCACCCTGTCCTCCGTTGCCTTGGTCAGGTGCGTTTCCTGCAAAAGCGCCAGGTGCACATTATGTCTGTCCAGTTGCGCCAACACTTGTCTAATTTTCTGTGGTGTGTTAAGCCCTCTGACGTTCCAGGTCAGGCAGTTATATGTGGACCCCGTCCTGTGGCTCGCACTAGAATCTGATAAGAGTGTAAAATCTACCAGCATTGAAATGACCCAGACAGTCACAACAATAGAGCAGGAGAATCCATGTAACGAATGACATTGGCAAATAACAATCAGAACTAAACCCCCCCTCCCACTTCAGCATACCCAACCTGCTAAAGACAGAGCCCTCGAATAGTACCCACAACACCCCCAACAATTGTATACACTAGTCCCATCGGGGATCACCCATTGGGGGTCGTGTTGGCTGTTGCCACTCCCAGGTGTAGTAGGGAGTGGTGCCACCCATGATGTACTGTTACCCCCCCATCTCGTGTACCAGTGTAACTAACATGTATCACAGTAAGAGCAGCACAGTAAATTGCTTAAATCAAAAATAATACACATATACCAGGACCATCAATACACTTCCCCCCATCTAGAGAACTGTTGGCCCATCTAGTGGCCATGTTTTACCCCCTTACAGTTCACTCGTCCACGTCTGATGTCTGGGAAGCGGGTGAGCGATGTCTTTGGCGTCGCAGTGTCCGTGCATGTTCCATCGCATGCTTGGGTTGGGTAAAGATTTTGCCGTTTTCCATGGTGCCAATGCGTAAGCACGCTGGGTATAGCATTGCATATGGAATTTGTTCTGCCTGGAGGAGTTTCTTAACTGCCTGAAATTCCTTACGCGCTGCTTGTACGTTGGCCGTGAAATCCGGGTAGAAAGATAAGGCGTTGCCCTGGTAGGGTATAGAGCCCTTCATCCTGGTAGTGCGCAGTACAGTGTCACAATCTCGAAAATTTAACAACCGGGCAATGATGGGCCTCGGGGGTGCTCCCGGCGGTGGTCGCGCTGCAAGTGAGCGGTGCGCTCGTTCGATGGCGAATAACGGTGATAGTTCTTCTTTTCCGCAGGTGTCTCGAAGCATCCCCTCGACGTACTCCTCTAGACGCCCCACATTTGTGGATTCTGGCAGGCCTAAGATACGTATGTTGTTGCGGCGCAAGCCCGCTTCAATGTCTTCGTTCTTGGCCTGTATAACTTCTAGTAATTTGGAGATATCAGAGGTCTTCTCCGCCACCTGTTGGAGCCCCTCTTCTGCATCCGATATTCGCTGTTCTGCCTCTCCAATACATGTCGCCTGTTTGTCTAATTTGGTCGAAAAAAGGTCCATTCTACCGTTTAGCGCCTCCATCTTGCTGTCTATTGCCTGCAGGCTCGCTTGAATGGCTGCCAAGGATTTCTCAAGCATACTGGAAGATTGCGCGGGTGCCTCCAGTTCTGAATCCGACGTTGCGGCTTGGCCAGGCTTAGTCCCCTTACGCAGGTCAAACGTCAGCCGGGGCTGGGTCTTGTCAGGCTTGCCCATATCTCCAGAAGCGTGTCGCTAACCCCAGTGAATTACGCCGGTCGTTCCCTCCGATAAAGTGTCCCTGAGAACTCTAGGCAAATTCACTGGTTGGAATTCATTGCCCTGTGATGGGCCGACTCGCAGTCCCCCCGCAGTGGCGGCACTCGCTAGCTGTCAGCACGGTGTTGACTGAACATGACCCCCGAGGCACAAGTATGTAGCGTGGAATATGCAGATTCAATGTACCACTGAGTAAGGGGCCGTCTCCTGCTGGGGCTCCCCGTATTTATGCAGCCTCCGCAAAAGACCGCCTCGGCCGCCCCCAGCTCCGGCGGCAGAATCGGTCAGAATTGCAGCGTAGATCAAGCTGTTCAGCGGCTGAGTATCCCCGCCGTTATGGACGAACCGTCATTAGCCGTCCTCACTCAGCAGCCACGTGGTCTCGGGCAGCCCGGTTCCGAGCCCGGATTTACTGTCGCCGCATATCTCCAGAAAGCACTTTGAGTCAGGATGGCGTTACCGGCCAGAAAAAAACACTTTGTCGAGTCTGGGGAAAGGATAACTGCAGGATCTCATAGGGTGGCAGGCAGAGCTACACTAGTGTGGGCCATTTTGCCGAGCCTCAAACCAAGCCCCCAACCCTCAAAAAGTTACTCACATTACCAGAACCAATAAAAACAGACAGTAGTGTTGATTCTGCAACCATCTCCAACTGGCAGAGTTTTTCAACGACAAGATGAAAAGCATTTTTGAAACTCTCTCAGACAAGGGAATAGATGGTTTAAGAGCTTCCCCCACCCCGACACTCACAGGTCCTAACAGAGTCTTAGATACCTTCGTTCTACCGAGCATAGAACAGATTTTACTGTTAGTAAGCTCCACAAAATCGGAGCTCCCATGGACCCCTGCCCGCCAAAAATACATCAAATGGCTTCAGATAGTGTTAGCAAACATCTCCACTTACTGCTTAACGAAATCATCAACACTGGCATTTTCCCCGACATCTGGAAAACGGTTTCAATGTTGCCTTCATTGAAAAAATCCAATCTGGATCCCAGCAATACTAGTAATTATAGACTCATCGCCAGGATTCCTTTTCTAGCCAACATATTTTAAAAGATTCTTAACTCACTATTGTCTGCATTTGTTTCCTCAGCAGACCTGCTGGACTCCTCGCAACATGGTTTCCATCAGGGACACAGCACGGAAACTGCCTTGCTAACAGCAGTTGAGGAACTCCGGGCAATACTGGATACGGGTGCCAGGGCCGCCTTGATTATTTTAGATCTATCTGCGGCGTTTGACACCATGAGCCATGACATCCTAATCTGGAGGCTCCAAGAAGCAGGTGTCAAAAGTACTGCTCTTAACTTGATCAAATCCTATCTGAACAACAGGTGTCAGTATGTTTAGATTGGTGACTCCTGCTCTGAGCGGTTTTCACTTCCTTGTGGCGTGCCGCAGGGCTCAGAATAGAGCCCTACATTGTTTAATCTATATGTCGCCCCCCTAGCGGACATTATTAGGCAGTTTGGTTTTTCTTTGGTCACCTACGCAGATGACACCCAAACAGTGGTGTCCATCACAAACAACTCAGACATAACTGCAGAATGTTTTAGTAAATGTATGTCCCAAATTGACCAGTGGATGTCAGCGAACTGCCTAAAGATCAATGGGAGCAAAACTGAAGTGCTCCTGATAGGATCTGACACCTCCTTCTGGACACAGAACTGGTGGCTTTCAAATATGGGATACCTCCCGGCCCCAGTCTGTAAGGTGCGGAACCTGGGCTTCTTTCTTGATGATAGACTTACGTTTCAACATTAGGTCAGCAAGGTTTCCTCCTCGGTCTTTTTGATACTAAAAGCAATTAGAAAAGTGTGTAATTTCATTCCCTGCAAAGCCGTAAAAACCCTGGTTACAGCATTAGCCCTAACCAGACTTGATTATGGCAATGCTTTTTACATTGGCATTCAGAAGCAATATATGATTAAATTACAATGGGTTCAAAATGCAGCTGCCAGATTGCTGCTGGACATTGCCAAATTCAAGCCTATTGCCCGTGGCTTAAAGAAACTTCACTGGCTTCCCATGATAAAAAAGACATCATTTAATTCCCTTTGTTTAGTTTACAAGGCTCTGCAGGGTACTGGACCAAGGTTTCTGAGACAACGTTTTCCTTGGTACCAGCCTGTTAGAAACCTTCGTTCATCCCAGAGTAGATTTCTTCAGACACCCAAATATAAGAAAGCACACTGGGGAAGAAGAAGCTTCCTTCTAGGCACAGTGAAACAGTGGAATTTACTCCAAACAAAGATCAAGAACAGCCCGACATTGCTCAATTTCAGGAAATTACTGAAAACCTGGCTATTTGCTAGCTAAATTCCACTTTCATAATCCAGATGTAGGTTGACTATCCGCTGAGCGCCTCGACACCCCCGGGCAATCGTGCGCTATATAAATCCTAAAATCAAATCAAATCTCCTGCGGTACAGGAGTGAATTCCCTCAGGTGTTGGTGTTTAGCCAATGCAGCTGTCTCTCCTTTTATGATACTTAACATAATGGCTGATACTGCAGCAAAGTTGCCTATCAGTTTCAACGCCAAGTCCAAGGCAGCTTCTGCCCTGTACTCATTCCAATACATCAGGCAAGACAGACAGAGACGGGGTACCATCTGTTCTGGTGAAGACGGCAGCGAAGACTGTACCCCAAGTGACACAATTTTCCATTCGTGGTGGCATACCCACTGGCAAGCAGATCGTTAATAAGTAGTGTTTTTCCTGTATTCCTGTATTGGGGGAAATCCGCTCAAGCAGACTTGTTTTTTTGTGCTGTACAAAAAAGAATAAGCTCCTGACTGATGGGAATCTTTTCCATTATGGCATTCAGCATTTGTGGGCTGATACCCATTGCCGCCAATTGTAGTTGTGCAGCCTGAGCAGTCCACGCAGGTTTGATTGTGAGTGTTTGCATTATGAACTGTGTAAGATTTCTGTAAATTTTTATTAAATCTTCATATAGTGTTGTTAATTCTGCTACATCTAAATTAGCAAGAATAAGATGCAGTGTATAAGCAGCTAAGACTGCCCATGTCACTCCTTCTTTACTAAACGGACCGAGTCTCATGTTTTCTATGGTGTGGGGGAGGGTGCCTTTAAACCAATGTATGTGTTCTTGGTAAGTTAATGGAATTTCCATATCTACATATGGAATGTATTCATCTGGTGTTTCATCTTCAATGTAAGTGTGAAATAATTTTGTGCATGCGTCCGCAGCTGGGAATGTAACCCGCGAATAGAAAACCTCTGTTCAGAATGCTTCGTCTGCCTCAACCACGAAGGTAACATCTCCATCCGTTGCTGGGAGACAATATTGTAGTAATTTCATAGTAACTGCATGCCTGCAATTTTCTTTGATAATTTTAGCTGATACATCCTCTTCACCTGCTTCTCCATTTATGGACATTAGGAGAAGAAAAAATAAATGTAGTAAATTAATTTATGTAGATAGGGTTTAGGTAATGAGGGAAATTTTTTATCCTACAAGCTTGAATAACCTACAGCCAATACATAGGGTATACCTACTCAGCTGAGGCAGATTCCCCTTCCCACCACAGACGTCTCCAGTTTGGAGGTGAGTAGGAGTCCCTGAGAAAAGCACAACTGAACTACTCAGAAATACCGTTAAATAAGAACCCAATCAACGTTAGCCTGCCATGTTGTATAGTTCCTACTAATCCGTAGGATCTGCACGTTTGTAGGAGAATATAAACTTTGGGTGAGGTGCCCAATCTGATTCCGAGCACCCACATAGGATATGTTGGCCTAGAGACCAGCTAGCTCACAGTGCCACCATTTGCCCCCCTTATCCTACCAGGGAACGAATGGTTTCTGGCAACCACTGACCATGACAACCCTGACCCCTCAGGGATTGTGGTAACAAATCAAAACCTTTAACTCAGTCACTCGTGCTTAGTTGTGCTCAGAGAAATATACAAAGAATACATAGTGGGACATTTTCAAGACATCTATTGAACCAACGTTATTCTTGCATAGAATACTTGTGCTGCAATAATCAGTAGACAGCAGATGAAAGTGATTACCAGCACCAAAGTGTGAATAGTAGATATAGTTCAGCCATGGTGCTAAAACAGTATATACATGCAGGCATATTAACAAGGTAGTATTTAGGCATACTCCTTTTATGCAAACCCTACTTTGCATGTACCTAGAGTGTATGTAGGTGTGAAGCCATGAATCACCCCAAGGGATGATCCAGCGCCATTACCTGGTAGCAGAGAATGTAGGAGCCCATCTAGGTTGCAAACTGGACACTCCCTCATGGAGATGTCAGACCGTTGTGTAGTGAAGTCTCAGCAAGCAGGGACCCTCTGTGCCAGCTGAAGTGCTTCCTCTGCTAATCTTTTGTAATGCTCATTATTTATAATAGAAAGCATCCTTATGATGTATGCATATATTAGCAATGTTATGGATTTATGGATAGCCCTCTCACCCCATGGATGAAGATAGAACAACATTTGTACATTGTTCGCAAAAAGGCCTTGTTCATGGTGTTGGAGGCATCGTGATAATTTTATGCAAAGCTAGATGGGTAAACAGAAGTAGTTTCAGAGAAACAAATCCAATATTGTTAGGCACTCGAATATGTGCAAAAGGTCACAGCAGAAATGTTATTGTGCAAAATTAGGACACTGTAAGAAAATGTGTATCTTCGTTACTTGGGCTTAACCCGGGCACATAACACAAGTGAGTGGGAAACACTTAACTGTACAAAAGAAGAGCCATACCCTGTCAAGGATAGGCAATGCTCCGCAGCTCAATCTCCTTAGACCATACCCCCATCACACATGCCAAGAAACTTTTAATGGTGGGAACTCTCGGTGCTACTTGTGGAGGGCGATGGCTCAAAGAGGCTGCCTTTTTTTCTCCATGCTCCACTGACACTACACTACAGTCAGGTATTGAACTAAAAAACAAGACTGGGGAAGACAGTACATTGTTGAAGCGGAGAGAAATAAGCCAAGGAGGATGGCCAAACCCAGCCGATGTCAGGAGATGATGAACAAAGACGTGCCCGGTCTTCACCCAGGCATGATTCCACATGCATCCCGTGTGCTGTGCTGTGCGGCCCCATGCAACCTCACCTCTTCCAAGCCAGCCATCATTATGGTAGTGGTAGTCCATTACTGCCACAGAAACAGACTCCAAGTGTGTCCTGTGTCCGAGAGAGCCCACCAAGCTGAAATGTGCCCGCTGTGCTGTCCAGCCTCATGCAGTCTTGCCTCCTCCAAGCCAGGTGTCCTTATGGCAGTGGTAGTCCATTACTGCTATCACAGGAAAAGACTCCAAGTATGTCCCACGTCCGCAGGAGCACACCACAGTGAAATGCATTCACTGTTCTGTATGGTTAATGCAGCCCGGCCTCCACCAAGTCATGCATCCTTGTGGTAGTGGTAGTCCGTTACTACTGCCACAGGAAGACACTCCAAGTAGTATATTTACAATGCCTCTTCAGCACTTTTACGCTGCCAGGACGTCACTTTTGTGATGCTCCGGAGGCCCAGTGTGCCCATCCATATTTACAAGGCCACGCAAAGTCACCCTTCGTGGCTTTTCATGGCCTTTTACATATGAAATTAGGCAACCCCTTACTCTGTGTGGAAGGGGTATTCCATGGGTGTTGCTGTGGGTCTTCCCACCATTGGTTTTACATGGATTTACGACATAGGCTTTACATGGATTTACAACATAGCATAAATTTGGGGCAAAGCCAAAACTAACGCATTCCCAAAGCAGGCGTAACGAGGAGAAATGTTTAAATTTCCTCCTAATTTTTTTCTTCTTTCCATGAGTTCTGCATTCTTCAGGACACAAAGAACAAGAAAAACACCTCCTTTGAGGTGTCCCTTCCTGCACAAAAACAATGATGTCAACAACACAGACACAGACACCATGGTGCAAGGGTGCCTGCTTTGGCCCCCAGCTGCAGTTTGTATGCCTGAACTGACAGAAAGGACAGGAATGCAGCATATTTTGTAGATACAGTGCATTCCTGCCCTTTTCTTTTGATGTAGGGCAGCGCAGATAGAAGGCTTGTGGTGCTGCCCTATGCCAAAATATTGTGAATATGCCCCCTAAGTCTGTTGGTATAGATGCATACCTTTGCATGTGGCAACCTGCAGTTCCCTTCAAATCACTGGTGCAGACTGGCATAACAGTGCACAGTACACTGTAGACAGACGTCCAGCACACTAGTCGACGCAGTGCAAATCACAAACCTGTTTTTCCTCATATTATTACCATGCCTTCCGCGGTGATAGGAAAGCATGAAATGTACTAAAATAATGCAGAAATTGTGAGTGATGTGAAGTGAAAGTGCGATTCTTTTCACCACTAATTATCAGCAGCAGCTCCTCTGCGATGGAAGAGGAGCTTTGCCTCACCTCCCAGCAGCCTCAAAACGTAAAAAAATAAAATGATAATAAAGCAGATGTATTATTGTTTTGTTTTTCTTTCCCTGGCCGAGTTTTGGGGGAGGGGCTACTAGGTGGCCGACTGCAGGCAGAATGGTGCACACTGCTGTCAGTGTGCGTGTGGCTTGCCTGGCCATCCTAGGATGGCCAAACCAATATATTCACTGAAATGTCTTCAACCCAGAGCTCCATTGCTGGGTTGGAGACAGCAGGCCCAGTCTCCCTGGGAGCGCAAATCCAGGGTGCACTGGCCAATCCTGATGACACTCTCATCATGAGAGCAGCTTCTGGATTGGCTGCAGGGGAGTCTGGGAGCCTGTGCCTGCTGTGGCACTTAAATGTATATGGCCTGGTGATGAACCAGGACACCAGTACGCACTACTCAATTTAAGTTGAACATTAGTACATTTCTTTAATTTTTACAGGAAATCAACAAAAAACATCATTACATTCATATTCGAATTTCATTTGTTACGAAGCAAATTCTTTATCAACATATAGAATGCTGTCTACATGCATAATTCATACAACTCAATATCAATGCATTTCATCTACACCCAATGCATTTCGGGGCGCGAGCCCCTTCGTCAGGGGTCTGTGTGTAAAGAAAAGAAAAGAAAGGAATCTCATTACTATTGATGTATAAATATATAGGATAATAGATCTCTGTGCTGTATACATTCCTTACCGCTGGTGGAACAGAATATGTGAGTTACAATAATCCGAGTGATATTGAAATAACCTGAGTGAAAGAAAAGTGAGGATCTAATTTTAGATACATGTGGTTGTTCTGTTAAACGTGTTATGTAAGGGTTCTCTATGTAAAATGCTGTGTTACCTGTATGATTGACTGCATAGAGTCTGCAAAGAAAGGAAAATATCAGGGGAGGTTTTTGCATTATTACCCGGGAAACATGAAATAATCCAACTTTTAGTCTGAGTGCAAAATAGTGGCGCTCACCTTATTTATATTGTCATTTAGTCAAGAGCCTATGCGGAAAAAGAGAAGACTACCATCAGTTACGCAGAATGTGAATATATACGTTTACTAACGGTTCCATGATATTAAACATGGGAATTACCTGTGAGTCTTACGCGATGAACATCAGACTCATCATGTGCTCAAGGTTTGGGTAGACCTGTCGAAAAAACGATATTCCGTCAGACGCTGGCCAGCGTGCAAAAATTAAGGTGAAAGAGTAGTTCGAAAAAGCTCTTAGCAGTCCTTACCGGAGCGGGGTTCTGTAATGACCCGTCGCGGCGTCTTTCCCGAATGTCTATGTGCAAAACGCTTAGTCCTTCGTTTGTGATTATTTAAGCTACGCGTGTAGCTGTGAAAAACGGACTACCGCCGTGTTCGAGTGTTAGCTATCATTATATCCCTGGTTATGTCTATCGTGGGTATAGACCTTTAGCACCTATTGCATATATCAAAAAAAGGATATAATATTCTGATGTCGAATTAGGGTTCTAAGAGGTCGACTATTTCCGACATTGTGATAGTGGCCGCCATCTTAGAGTGGTAAAGAGAACAGTTTTACCTAGTATGCAGTCAGTTAATCCGCGATTGCACCTATCTATAACTCAGTATGAAAAATGAAAAGTGGGAAATTTCGGATCATAGTGTGTCCTGGAATAATGACGATATTGGGATATTGAAAAAATAATAGAATTTGAAAGAATTGTTGAATATTTCTTATGTTAGTAATTTTAAATACATGTTCTGCAGATCGTGGGAATAATAGCCTGTAACATTTCCATATGTTTGTAAAACTGAGATTTCACTTAATAATATCTCCTGTCTATTTACATTGTAAGTTTCTATTTATGACTGTTCCTGCCTATTTCCATTCTATTTTACCTGATGTTCTTAAGAGACCCTAAACTGTTGTATACATTGGTTAAGGCTTGAAGACTTAGTGTGTTGTGTGAAATGTTTCTAGTGTTAGGATATGTTTGTGTTTCATAGTCATTAAATAGACTATGTTGAATCTTGATTATTATAGCCTTAGGGCATGTGCCAAAATGTAGTAAAAATGTGACGGGTCCTATCTGTGTGTGTTCTGTGGTGTATGTCCTTTATGAATCATTAGTTCTGACTCTTAATTGCTGTGTATGTGGATTCATGAGTGTTATTGTACTACAGATGAACAGCGGACTTAAGAAGTATGTGTTTCTACAGAAAACAAATGAGATCCACCTTGTCATTAAGTCCATTCGGGATGAGGGTTTGAAGCCTACGAATCCAGAATGTCTCTCTTTGAAGGAGAATTCTAGCATTGTCTATTCCCAACCTTTGCGGAACTATTTCTATGATTTGGAATCTTAGTTGGGCTATAGAATGCCCTGATTCAATCCAATGTTTTGCCAGAGGTGCAGTCAGATTTTTGTTGCGGATGCGACTCTTGTGTTCCGTCAGTCTTATTTTCAATTTTCTGTCTATTTTTCCAACGTATATCAGTCCACATGGACATTTTATTATGTACACCACGTGTTCAGAGTTACAATTCGTGGTATGCCTTAGTTGTATCTTTTCTCCTGTGCGTGGATGAGACAAAGTGTCACCGAGTATAGCATTGTTGCAATTTTTGCAATTGTAGCATTTTTGGGTCCCTTTATAAGTTCTTTTCTCTGCCGTGTCATCGCTGGTTGATTTGTTCAATAGTTCCTTTAAATTCTGTGATCTCTTATATGCGAATAAAGGTCTGTCATGAAAGAGTGTTTCAAAATCTTTTTCCGCTGTTATAATTTCCCATCTTTTGAGGATGATTCTTTGTATGTCCTTAGATGCAGATGAGTATTTTGAAACAAACACCATCCTTTTGCTCTCTGCTTTGTTCTTTTTTTGTAGAAGATCTTTCCTAGGTATTTTTTTTATTTTATCCAAATGTCCCTCTAGCAGTTTAATTGGGTAGCCCCTGTCCAGGTATCTTTGCTTTTGTTGCTCTAAGCTCTTTGTGCATTCAGTGTCATTAGAGGATATTCTCTTGATCCTCATGAATTGAGAGATTGGAAGATTGTTGATGAGTCTTGCTGGATGAAAGCTCTCATAGAGTAATGCCGTGTTCCTATCTGTTTCTTTTTTGAACAATCTGGTCTGAATTAATCCATTTTGTAATTCAACAAGGACATCTAGGAAAGGAAGTGCAGTGTCGCTCACACAATGAGTAAATTGTATTCGTGGGTTAGCCAGGTTTAAGCTCTTGATGTTTTGGAGTAGTTCTGCAGAGGAGCGTTTCCATATAATAAATATGTTGTCTATATAGCGCTTATAATAGACTATGCCTTCCTGCCATGTGGAGTCTTCCAGTATGTAGTCCAGTTCGAATTTCGCCATGAAGATATTTGCATAGACACACGCTCCCGGAAATCCCATAGCTGTACCTGTTAGTTGGATGAAAAGATCATCTTGCCATAAGAAATAACTGTTCTGGAGACAGAACTCCAGTAGTTGTAATATGAGGCATTTCAATTCTTCTGGTATCTCTGATCCTAACAGTGCCCATTCCATCGCTTCCAACCCTTGTTTGTGGGGAATGGATGTGTACAATGAAGCTACGTCAATAGAACATAGTGTCCACTCCTCGTTGTCAGCCATTGTGATGTTTGTTAGGCTCCTTAGGAAATCTGACGTGTCTTCTATGTATGTAACCCATTTTTGCATGAATGGTTGCATATATGCGTCAATGAAAACACCCAAATTTTCGAAGATTGAGGAACACCCTGAAACAATGGGCCTGAAGGGAGGGTCGCTCAAACTTTTATGGACTTTCGGTAGAAAGTATATTTTAGGTCTTCGCGGAAAAGCTTGCCGTAGGTATCGCTTCGTTGAGCTGTCTATCCAGTTTAATTCCTCCGCTTTATCCAGAATGTCATCCAAGTTTTGGGATATGTTCATTGTAGGATCTTGTCCAAGTTTAGCATATGTTTCCACGTTGTTTCCATGTTCATCTCCTTTAGATGTATAGAATGTCGAGTCCATTAGGACTAGTGCACCACCTTTGTCAGCTCTCTGAAAAACCAAGTCCTTGTTATTTGCTAACCTTTGAAGAGCACTGTATTCTGCTCGTGTAAGATTCCTAGTCTTCCTTTTAAATTGGATCCTGTTCATATCGGCTTTCACTAGGGTTTCAAACGTGTCCAGGGTTTTATGAGATGTTGGTGCCATAAAATTGCTTTTGGGTTTAAAACGTCTGTCTGTTTCTACGGTGTCTGTTGCTGGGTTCAGAACGGCAAAGAAATGTTTCAACCTCAACATTCTCATGAATTTAAACAGTGCTATCTCCATTTCCAGTGCGTTTGTATGATACGTGGTCACAAAAGATATGCCTTTGTTCAATATCTTTTTTTCAAAACTCGACAGAGTGTGACTAGAGATATTTACTATGAGGTCTTGGTCTGGCTTCTCAACCCTGTTTTCTTCAGTAGTTCTCTGTCCTTCTCCCTTTCCTTTTCCCTTTCTCTTTCCTCTTCTCGTTTTTTGTCTCCAGTCGACGTTATTGGGACATCCGGTGGTTTGCTTGGTGGTAAGTCCCTTTCTAAAAAAGGAACCGATGATGGTCCAGCTGCTGTGTTTATTGAATCAGAAGGTTGTGGTGTTGACTTTTGTACCTGTGTGGTCACTATCGGCTGTCTTACAGAGCTCAGTTCACTGTCCGAGACTACACTCTCATCCGAGGAAGTTGGTTGTTGTTTTTTGTTGTTAAATCGTCGTTTGGCGTAAACTTCCGCCCACGTGTAGGCCTCGTTTAATTTATAATCGATAGTGTCACGCTTAAATTTGCGCAACTTGGTTTCTTCTAGTTCTTTTCCGTATTTGTCTAATCATGTGTTGATGTCTTCTAAGGTTCTGCCCCACAGTTCTGCCCCACACGTCGTCTTCAATCCTTTCTGATAAGTCCCGTTTTAGGTTGAATATTTCCTCCTCTAAATCAGCTATGGTCTTGGCGAGTTCCTCTATTAGCAGTAGTATTAGATCCAGAGAGCATTTATTCAGAATCTCGAACCATTTTTCCATGAACTTTGGATTATTGTTCAATCTATATAACATGGGTCTTATTGCTAGTCTTAATCCTCTAGGTATACGCTTTACACGATGGTATTGAATAAGCGTCGTTGCGTGTAGTCGCTGGTTTAATTCACGCTTGGTTAGGTATTCAAGCTGCTTCAGTTGTTGTGTGACGGATCCTCCTTGTGCATCAAAAGTTTTGGATTCCTTGATGAGCTTGTAGATTTGGTTTGCATCTTCCGTAGTATATGCCTTAGTGTTGGCTCTGTTGTCTGTGATAGCCGCTATTGAGTCAAACGACATTTTTCTTGGTGCTAGCACCCTGTGGTTGCAGTGGAGTAAATAATGAATATAGGGGGGTTGCTGCACTCTATTGAATGAATCTTAAAGCGTTTGTTCGATATGTGTGCTGTACCGGTATGTAGCCTGCAAACTATGAAATGTCAAATGTATATGGCCTGGTGATGAACCAGGACACCAGTACGCACTACTCAATTTAAGTTGAACATTAGTACATTTCTTTAATTTTTACAGGAAATCAACAAAAAACATCATTACATTCATATTCGAATTTCATTTGTTACGAAGCAAATTCTTTATCAACATATAGAATGCTGTCTACATGCATAATTCATACAACTCAATATCAATGCATTTCATCTACACCCAATGCATTTCGGGGCGCGAGCCCCTTCGTCAGGGGTCTGTGTGTAAAGAAAAGAAAAGAAAGGAATCTCATTACTATTGATGTATAAATATATAGGATAATAGATCTCTGTGCTGTATACATTCCTTACCGCTGGTGGAACAGAATATGTGAGTTACAATAATCCGAGTGATATTGAAATAACCTGAGTGAAAGAAAAGTGAGGATCTAATTTTAGATACATGTGGTTGTTCTGTTAAACGTGTTATGTAAGGGTTCTCTATGTAAAATGCCGTGTTACCTGTATGATTGACTGCGTAGAGTCTGCAAAGAAAGGAAAATATCAGGGGAGGTTTTTGCATTATTACCCGGGAAACATGAAATAATCCAACTTTTAGTCTGAGTGCAAAATAGTGGCGCTCACCTTATTTATATTGTCATTTAGTCAAGAGCCTATGCGGAAAAAGAGAAGACTACCATCAGTTACGCAGAATGTGAATATATACGTTTACTAACGGTTCCATGATATTAAACATGGGATTTACCTGTGAGTCTCACGCGATGAACATCAGACTCATCATGTGCTCAAGGTTTGGGTAGACCTGTCGAAAAAACGATATTCCGTCAGACGCTGGCCAGCGTGCAAAAATAAACACAGCAGCTGGACCATCATCGGTTCCTTTTTTAGAAAGGGACTTACCACCAAGCAAACCACCGGATGTCCCAATAACGTCGACTGGAGACAAAAAACGAGAAGAGGAAAGAGAAAGGGAAAAGGAAAGGGAGAAGGACAGAGAACTACTGAAGAAAACAGGGTTGAGAAGCCAGACCAAGACCTCATAGTAAATATCTCTAGTCACACTCTGTCGAGTTTTGAAAAAAAGATATTGAACAAAGGCATATCTTTTGTGACCACGTATCATACAAACGCACTGGAAATGGAGATAGCACTGTTTAAATTCATGAGAATTTTGAGGTTGAAACATTTCTTTGCAGTTCTGAACCCAGCAACAGGCACCGTAGAAACAGACAGACGTTTTAAACCCAAAAGCAATTTTATGGCACCAACATCTCATAAAACCCTGGACACGTTTGAAACCCTAGTGAAAGCCGATATGAACAGGATCCAATTTAAAAGGAAAACTAGGAATCTTACACGAGCAGAATACAGTGCTCTTCAAAGGTTAGCAAATAACAAGGACTTGGTTTTTCAGAGAGCTGACAAAGGTGGTGCACTAGTCCTAATGGACTCGGCATTCTATACATCTAAAGGAGATGAACATGTAAACAACGTGGAAACATATGCTAAACTTGGACAAGATCCTACAATGAACATATCCCAAAACTTGGATGACATTCTGGATAAAGCGGAGGAATTAAACTGGATAGACAGCTCAACGAAGCGATACCTACGGCAAGCTTTTCCGCGAAGACCTAAAATATACTTTCTACCGAAAGTCCATAAAAGTTTGAGCGACCCTCCCTTCAGGCCCATTGTTTCAGGGTGTTCCTCAATCTTCGAAAATGTGGGTGTTTTCATTGACGCGTATATGCAACCATTCATGCAAAAATGGGTTACATACATAGAAGACACGTCAGATTTCCTAAGGAGCCTAACAAACATCACAATGGCTGACAACGAGGAGTGGACACTATGTTCTATTGACGTAGCTTCATTGTACACATCCATTCCCCACAAACAAGGGTTGGAAGCGATGGAATGGGCACTGTTAGGATCAGAGATACCAGAAGAATTGAAATGCCTCATATTACAACTACTGGAGTTCTGTCTCCAGAACAGTTATTTCTTATGGCAAGATGATCTTTTCATCCAACTAACAGGTACAGCTATGGGATTTCCGGGAGCGTGTGTCTATGCAAATATCTTCATGGCGAAATTCGAACTGGACTACATACTGGAAGACTCCACATGGCAGGAAGGCATAGTCTATTATAAGCGCTATATAGACGACATATTTATTATATGGAAACGCTCCTCTGCAGAACTACTCCAAAACATCAAGAGCTTAAACCTGGCTAACCCACGAATACAATTTACTCATTGTGTGAGCGACACTGCACTTCCTTTCCTAGATGTCCTTGTTGAATTACAAAATGGATTAATTCAGACCAGATTGTTCAAAAAAGAAACAGATAGGAACACAGCATTACTCTATGAGAGCTTTCATCCAGCAAGACTCATCAACAATCTACCAATCTCTCAATTCATGAGGATCAAGAGAATATCCTCTAATGACACTGAATGCACAAAGAGCTTAGAGCAACAAATCAAAGATACCTGGACAGGGGCTACCCCATTGAACTGCTAGAGGGACATTTGGATAAAATAAAAAAAATACCTAGGAAAGATCTTCTACAAAAAAAGAACAAAGCAGAGAGCAAAAGGATGGTGTTTGTTTCAAAATACTCATCTGCATCTAAGGACATACAAAGAATCATCCTCAAAAGATGGGAAATTATAACAGCGGAAAAAGATTTTGAAACACTCTTTCATGACAGACCTTTATTCGCATATAAGAGATCACAGAATTTAAAGGAACTATTGAACAAATCAACCAGCGATGACACGGCAGAGAAAAGAACTTATAAAGGGACCCAAAAATGCTACAATTGCAAAAATTGCAACAATGCTATACTCGGTGACACTTTGTCTCATCCACGCACAGGAGAAAAGATACAACTAAGGCATACCACGAATTGTAACTCTGAACACGTGGTGTACTTAATAAAATGTCCATGTGGACTGATATACGTTGGAAAAACAGACAGAAAATTGAAAATAAGACTGACGGAACACAAGAGTCGCATCCACAACAAAAATCTGACTGCACCTCTGGCAAAACATTGGATTGAATCGGGGCATTCTAGAGCCCAACTAAGATTCCAAATCATAGAAATAGTTCCGCAAAGGTTGGGAATTGACAATGCTAGAATTCTCCTTCAAAGAGAGACATTCTGGATTCGTAGGCTTCAAACCCTCATCCCGAATGGACTAAATGACAAGCTGGATCTCATTTGTTTTCTGTAGAAACACATACTTCTTAAGTCCGCTGTTCATCTGTAGTACAATAACACTCATGAATCCACATACACAGCAATTAAGAGTCAGAACTAATGATTCATAAAGGACATACACCACAGAACACACACAGATAGGAGCCATCACATTTTTACTACATTTTGGCACATGCCCTAAGGCTATAATAATCAAGATTCAACATAGTCTATTTAATGACTATGAAACACAAACATATCCTAACACTAGAAACATTTCACACAACACACTAAGTCTTCAAGCCTTAACCAATGTATACAACAGTTTAGGGTCTCTTAAGAACATCAGGTAAAATAGAATGGAAATAGGCAGGAACAGTCATAAATAGAAACTTACAATGTAAATAGACAGGAGATATTATTAAGTGAAATCTCAGTTTTACAAACATATGGAAATGTTACAGGCTATTATTCCCACGATCTGCAGAACATGTATTTAAAATTACTAACATAAGAAATATTCAACAATTCTTTCAAATTCTATTATTTTTTCATTATCCCAATATCGTCATTATTCCAGGACACACTATGATCCGAAATTTCCCACTTTTCATTTTTCATACTGAGTTATAGATAGGTGCAATCGCGGATTAACTGACTGCATACTAGGTAAAACTGTTCTCTTTACCACTCTAAGATGGCGGCCACTATCACAATGTCGGAAATAGTCGACCTCTTAGAACCCTAATTCGACATCAGAATATTATATCCTTTTTTTGATATATGCAATAGGTGCTAAAGGTCTATACCCGCGATAGACATAACCAGGGATATAATGATAGCTAACACTCGAACACGGCGGTAGTCCGTTTTTGACAGCTACACGCGTAGCTTAAATAATCACAAACGAAGGACTAAGCGTTTTGCACATAGACATTCGGGAAAGACGCCGCGACGGGTCATTACAGAACCCCGCTCCGGTAAGGACTGCTAAGAGCTATTTCGAACTACTCTTTCACCTTAATTTTTGCACGCTGGCCAGCGTCTGACGGAATATCGTTTTTTCGACAGGTCTACCCAAACCTTGAGCACATGATGAGTCTGATGTTCATCGCATAAGACTCACAGGTAAATCCCATGTTTAATATCATGGAACCGTTAGTAAACGTATATATTCACATTCTGCGTAACTGATGGTAGTCTTCTCTTTTTCCGCATAGGCTCTTGACTAAATGACAATATAAATAAGGTGAGCGCCACTATTTTGCACTCAGACTAAAAGTTGGATTATTTCATGTTTCCCGGGTAATAATGCAAAAACCTCCCCTGATATTTTCCTTTCTTTGCAGACTCTATGCAGTCAATCATACAGGTAACACGGCATTTTACATAGAGAACCCTTACATAACACGTTTAACAGAACAACCACATGTATCTAAAATTAGATCCTCACTTTTCTTTCACTCAGGTTATTTCAATATCACTCGGATTATTGTAACTCACATATTCTGTTCCACCAGCGGTAAGGAATGTATAGAGCACAGAGATCTATTATCCTATATATTTATACATCAATAGTAATGAGATTCCTTTCTTTTCTTTTCTTTACACACAGACCCCTGACGAAGGGGCTCGCGCCCCGAAATGCATTGGGTGTAGATGAAATGCATTGATATTGAGTTGTATGAATTATGCATGTAGACAGCATTCTATATGTTGATAAAGAATTTGCTTCGTAACAAATGAAATTCGAATATGAATGTAATGATGTTTTTTGTTGATTTCCTGTAAAAATTAAAGAAATGTACTAATGTTCAACTTAAATTGAGTAGTGCGTACTGGTGTCCTGGTTCATCACCAGGCCATATACATTTGATATTTCATAGTTTGCAGGCTACATACCGGTACAGCACACATATCGAACAAACGCTTTAAGATTCATTCAATAGAGTGCAGCAACCCCCTATATTCATTATTTACTCCACTGCTGTGGCACTTGAGCCAGAGAGGAGCAGAAGAGCAGTGATGTGGCGGGCAAAAATCTTTGTATTTTTGTCATTGTCCACTGTCCCTCCCCCATTGCCCCCCTCCCATCCCCCCACTCTGCCCTGACACCAGCTGATTACCTGCACATTTTCCTCTTCTTGTATAAATATGGAAACTGAAATGTCTTCCACATATGCCACAAACTGCCTGAAATTAGCTGGCTGTTTATGAAGGAAAAATTGGATTACCATAGTAAATTTGGTTGTCAGCCTGAGAATTGAGCCTTTCTCAAACAGCTCATACCCGTGAAGTGCTTGAGCTATCATGGCAACTGATTAAAGTGCGTGAACTTTAACCTTACTAGCATTCACATTTCACCACCTTTTTATCAACGAAATAGTGTTCAAAATTCCACAACTTCTCGAGTAAATCACAATCCCTTCGCACCTCAGGGAAGTAAGAAAGCAAAGCTTCACTCCTTTCTTGGGTGGCTGTGCACCAAAATCAAATTCAGGAGAATGCTCAAACACATGCTTCTTGCACGGCCGGACTGAAAACAGCAGCCAGCCCTCGCAATACTCTCGACCACCCCAAGGTGGGGAGGAGCTGCTAGTGGGAAGCATCGCTCCGGTTCTTGTTACAGGGGGCCGATATTGCAGCACTACTTAAAAAACGGCTCCAAGTAACAAAACTGCCCCCCACGGGTCCAAAACCGGCCCCCACCCTTGTGGCCCACCAAGAAAACCCAGTGCCCGCTATGGTCAGTCCAGCGCTGGCTTCTTGCTCTCGTCTCCTGTTTTGGAATCCCTCACTTGCAGGAAAAATGCACCTTTAATTCAAGATGCGGTTTTCAATCAATATTGCGCCCAGACATTATCAGCTTGTGAGAACACAAGAAACACTTATGAATGGTTAGTGTGTGAAGAACAAGTGGAATGGCAGGTCAAACATAAATCAGTTCCACCCTATCCTCCTTAGTATATGATTATTCTTACCAGAGTATGGTCATTTGTCACTGGTAGCAGCAGACTGTCTATTGGTTATGTAAGCATCTGATGGATACACCAATTTAACAACCCCATGAATAATCTGCATAGTTAAAGTGGGGTAGTGTTCAGTGATCTTAGAAAGGCACTGACCTCCTTAAAGTGGTGCAAGTCATGTACTTAGGGCTGGACTGGCCGCAGCAGGCACCGGGCGTTTCCCCGGTGGGCCACCAGGGTGGGGGCAAGTTTTGGGCCCCTGTGGCCGTTATTGTTACCGGGGGGCGGCAATATAGGCTCCCTGTAACAAAATTGGCCGAAACCAGCCCTAGCAAGCCGCTCTGCTGCACTCCCCCTCCCCCAGGCAGGGCCGGACTCGCTACCGGGCGTTATGGAATGCTGCCGAGCTGGGGGCTGATTTTGTTGATGGGGACCTGAGTGTACTGAACGAAATTCGTTTTGCTTTAATTATTTCGAAGTATACGCATGTCTCCATGAATGAAATCAGGCCCACCGCAGTGAAATCAGCCCCCAGCTCTGCAGAATTCCCAAACGCCCGGTAGTCAGTCCGGCCCTGCCCCCAGGGGGGCCCGGCTGGGCAGTTTCCCAGGGCCGGTTTCGGTTCCCAGTTCGGCCCATGTACTGTAAGCTATGGTACTTCTGCACAAATGGGGAAGTCTTGCAGTCTTCTAGAGCGTATAAGTCTGTCATCTTTATTCATCAAATAATATGTAAAATTGTGTTTTCTTTAATTAAAACTAGTAGACACAAATCAATAACTGGAAAATTCAATTATATACCCCAAGGACAAATAGAATACATAAATGTGTTTAAACATACAGGCCATGGTCCGATATTTCAAAAACAAAGCAGGCAAAAAGTATTCTTTGAAAAGTGAAACAACCTTCAAAGTTGTTTAGAATTCCATGTAAAGCTGCTCGGTGTCATGGGAATGTAAAAGAATATTTCAGCCAAGAATTAAAGTAGAGTGTCATCGACGGCACAGCAACGGCTTAGCCTCTGCCAGAATAATTTGATACAGAAGCGGTCTGCAAATATTAAACGTTAAACTTGGGCTCCTGCGTGATCTCCATGGAATGCCGTAAATAATATTCTCTGCAAAGCTGACATCATGAAGGGAAGCCAATCCGTTCCGTAAACTCAAGGTGTCAGTGGTGATAATTTCTGCAGTTGTCTCAGGAGATATACATATATTTTTGGTTCTAACAACCCAACAGAGAATTGTAACTGAACTGAAGAATATTGCTTGCTCTTGCTGCTCCTCACAGCATGAGGTATCAACATTAGGGGTACATCTTGTTTTTTCATTTGCTAGTGTGGGACCATAATCCTGAGCGGCAATTATAATGCACCCCAAATTTTAGAACACCCCTGGGCCTTATTTATGAGCCCTTTGCGCTGCTGTTGCGTCTAGGATAACCAACTGGCATAGGTGCAAATTCAGGATGGGGAGTGTAAAAATTCAGGACAAAGGGTCAAAATTCAGGACAAAAACTAAGGACAGAAGGTCAAAATTCAGGACAAAACTTCGGGACAAAAGGTACGTTTTACAGACACACTGAGGATGAAGCATAATCTATACTACTATTATAAAGAGAGAACACAAACCTTTTGACAAGGTAAACTCGGGAACCATAGCACCAATCCACACACCCAATACATTGTTGTAATTCTCAGGGTGTGCAGATGGACATAGGCTATAGAAATTTTTTCAAAAACGTACATTTAAAAATATAACTTAAAAAAAAGTAGTGCCCTGAAAGTAGCGCCGGCTGCGACGTAGCACTGGCCGCAACGTACGTGATGACGAGAAGGAGCGGCGGTGAAGTGAGGAGCGCGGGGAGGAGCGGCAGCTCAGGTGCGTCATGACGAGGAGGAGCGGCGATGAAGTGAGGAGCGCGGGGACAAGCGGCGGCTCAGGTAAGGCTCTGGGACACGGGAAATGTCGGGCGGGAGGGAGCCGGGGCGGGAGGGAGCCGGTGTGGGAGGCTGGCCCTGAACAAATGCGGCTGAGGTAAGGCTCAGGCTCTGTGGGCAGCATTTCAGGCTTGCGTGCACTCCCGCCCCGGCCCCCGCCCGCCTCGACATTGTCCGGGACACAGACAATGTCGTGGCGGGCGGGGGCAGGGGCGGGAGTGCATGCAAGCCTGAAATGCTGCCCCCAGTCCCCTTCTGCCCGAGGCAACGCTGGGGCGGGCTGCTAGTAGTACATAAGTAAGTAAATTGACAACCAACATAAGTACACGTCAAAATAAGTTTATATTAGTTTGAGACAATCGTGCACTTCACTTTCTGTCACCGCTTTTGGCTACTTTGGCAACCTTTAGCCTCCTCCCCACAACTGCATCACAGTGATTATTCTGCCGTGTTTATTTATTATTCTGTCTTATGCTGACCTAAGAGCCCAAATCAAAGTAAGAGCCGTCCGAGAAACTCTTTTATCTGACCCCGTGACACCCCCACTTAAGGAGATATAGAGGGTGCTTCACTACCCTTTGGCTCATTGTCATTCTTTATGTGATAATCATCCAGAGTCAGAATGACAATGGGTCTGTCCACAGACTGAGAGAGGTCAGGGAGTGGCTGCTGCAGCCTCTAGAGTTTTAAAGAGATGTGTGAGCTGGGGAACAGCACAGCTTGCTTCCATCGCCAAAATTACGGACAAAAGGCTTCAGTGAAAGAAATCCTGACAGACAATGGACAAGAGGCCCAAATAACGGCAGTCAGTGAAATTTACGGATGGTTGGTCACCCAAGTCATGTCATCACTATTTGTGACACTGCGGTGGCGTAAAATATGCGCCACACTGCGCCATATTTGCAGTGTGGCACATCTAGGCAGATGTGTCACTTTGTAAACCCCTGCACTACATTATAGCTGTGTCAGGTATAATGTATGAATGGTGGGCGTTCCCCCACAAAGAAGGCTGGTAGTAATGGCTCAGTGAAATATATTGGATTTCACTGCACTACTTCTAGGATACCAGTGAGTCAAATCCTTACACCTGCTTCACATCAGGCATAAGGGGTGACGCAGGCCCTTTCATATGGGCAGGGCCGTACTGGGAACCAAAACCAGCCCTGGCAAAGTGCTTGCCCCCCCGCCCCCCCTGGGGAGGTTGGGGGTGCGACCGAGCTCTTTGCGGGGCCGGTTTTCTGAAGATTTTCTTACAGGGACGATTTTGCTGCAAAACGGCTCTGTAGCAAAAACGGTCCCCAGGGGCCCAAAACTGGCCCCCACCCTTGTGGCGCACCAGGGGATTGCCGGGTGCCCGCAACAGCCTGTCCGGCCCTGCATATGGGGCTTGCCCCATGTGAAAGGACACATTGCTGGAGTTGCGTCTGTTTTCAGAAACACCCCAGCAATGCGCCATTTTTGCGGCTACAGATACGCCAGCAATACTGATGTATCTATAAATACTTGCGACAAGGAGCGCATGACAGCTAATACGTCGCATCCATGGTGTCGCAAGGATGGCGGACTGAAAAGTGTTGCATAGCTGTTTTCACACAGTGATGCAGCCCTTTTCATAAATGAGGCCCCCCAAATTTACCTGAAGACCCGCTCTGGCACCCTTGATCTTGTGATAAAGAATACCCTCCTCAGCATCAGACCTAACATTAGTTAAGCAGAGTAAAAAAGAAGTATCTGGGACTACTCAATAACTGAGTTCTAGATCAGTGTTTTATTACAAAATCTCAATTTGGAAGTACAGAAAAATTTACATATGTACAGAATACATAGTCAAGAAATCTGAGTTATTCTAAGTCCAAATAAACAGCAAAAATTATAAGCAGAACAGACAGCATGCGTAGAGGGAAATCAAAGATCTCTGAATATATTAAATTGGACAGAGTCTCAGAAGGAAAATAATAAGTCTATGAAATAGATATGACAGTCTCTAGGTGAAGGAGAAAGTCATCTGGCTCACCCCCAAAAGCAAAAGTGTTTACACACATTTTATGAATATGTAATAAGCAAAACCTGCAAATTCAGCAGGACATGACTAGTGCGAACACATATTGGATGAATCGGAGGTTAAAGCATCCCAATAATGCACTTAACACTAACCAACTTTTAAGAAAGGTTCCAGCAGCTTCTGAGCACTTGCTGTCCAGAAATCCACAAAACAATGTAAAACATTGTTTAAACATAGCCCATACACTTGGCCCACACATGTGCTTTAGCAGAAATGTCTTTGGGGGTTCAACATTTAATTTATTACATGAAGAAAGTTTCATTCAATGTACATGCACTCTAAGGAAAATAAACAATTATGTCACAATATCCTGTGCTCTGTGAAGTCTGTGGAGAGAGAAAACAAGCAGAGGCACATTGATTGGGAGGGAGAATGAGCAGAAGCAAGATGAACAGAACATCAGAACAATACCCAGAATATTAAAATGGTGTCTTAATGAAAATGTGGCACAAGTAAATCACATAAACACACTTGTAAAAGTCAAATTAAAATAGTTTTAAGGGCAATGTTAATATTTTAGCATTTAAAAGTAGAATCATAAAAGTCATTAGTGTTCAAAATAATTTGTCACTCAAAATTGTGCATTTAGAAAAAACCTTTACACTATCATGTAAATGGCCCCATAAAGCAAATTGAAGCTCATTTTGTTGATTTGTAAAACAAGTTTAATGCCCATTATCTTACTCTCTCAAACAGCAACATTGATGCTATGCAGTAACAGTATGCCACAGTCTCCGTAGGTATGGGGATCTGAAAGTTTTCAATCCAATTTTTATCAAATGTTTTGAAATATTTCGCAGGTAGCTATGTCTCTTTTTCAGGATGTCATACTACATTCTGAAAATGTCTCTTTTTCCTGGGACAACAACCCTTCGAACAGAGGCACAGTTATGAAGAGACTTGGCTCTTCCCTGTGGTCATTATTTTGTGGGAAATCTGGTCCCTTTCCCAGAGTCCCAATATATGGAGACCTCCATGCCCCAACCTGAGACCACTGTTTGGTGGGGAGTAAGCAGCCCTCCACTAATTCACTATTTTGTGGCCAACGTTGGTGAAAAACTCCAGCTATTTTTGAAGTAAGTTTGAACTGTGTACTGCATTTACCAGGATGCAAAGGGGCGAACTATGCTGGGACTGTGAGGCAGTGTGCTCCCAACCCCTATTCTGTTTAAAAGGTTCCCTTGAGCCAGTAAGCTGACAAGCTTTGGAGATGCACCTGTGTGCCTGTGAGTGGTACTGTGACCTGAGAGGAACTTGGCAGCATTTCCAGCAACCCCAGATGATTTTTCATTGCTCTCTAAAACTGCTGCTCCCTCTGATGAAGGGCTCAACCCAAAAACATGTGTCTAGAGATATACAGCAATGTCTGCACCAACTTTGGTGAAAAACTCCAGCTATTTTTGAAGTAAGTTTGAACTGTGTACTGCATTTACCAGAATGCAAAGGGGCGAACTGTGCTGGGACTGGAAAGCAGTGTGCTCCCAAACCCCATTCTGTTTAAAAGGCTCCCTTGAGCCAGCAAGCTGACGAGCTTTGGAGATGCACCTGGGTGCCTGTGAGTGGTGCTGTGACCTGAGAGGAACTTGGCAGCATTTCCAGCAACTCCAGATGATTCTTCTTTGCTCTCTAAAACTGCTGCTCTCTACTGATGAAGAGCTCAACCCAGAAACACGTGTCTAGAGATATACAGCAATGTCTGCACCAACTTTGGTGAAAAACTCCAGCTATTTTTGAAGTAAGTTTGAACTGTGTACTGCATTTACCAGGATGCAAAGGGGCGAACTGTGCTCGGACTGTGAGGCAGTGTGCTCCAACCCCCATTCTATTTTGTGGCTAATTTATTTATTCCCCCTACTACAAGGTATGATGGGGAGTCATTGCCCGATCCCAGCTTGGTATTGTAAGAGGAATCTATGCCTTCTTGTACCAATCGGACCTCTCACTCATGATGTATACTATTTAAGAGTGTGTCGTTAAGCGGGGTATATGTTTCATACATTTCTGAGGTGCTGTAAAAGTGCAAAACTCCAGAACTATTAGGATGATCAGAGAAATGTTGCTCAGCCCTTATTCACAAACCGGCCTTATACTGCGCAATCTAGGAGTATGTGTGGCGGCGAGCACCACAAGCTAGTTGGCCCTTCTGAAGAACCCAACATTTTATATCACATTGTAGGGGGCCTGTGTATCATACAATGTGACTTAAGAAGCCAAGAGATTGCTGTCTGTTTGAGATAAATCCTATATTTCTGCCCAAAATGCCATTTTTTTTTTAGGGTGGGGGAGGGCAGAGATTTATTTAGCTCAAACCAGGGGAGGCTCCTTTGCTAAGGCGGAGGAGCATCGCCCCACTGCTCTCAGAGCAGAGCAGCTCAAATAAAATGATAATATTGTCGTTATTATCATTTAATTTTTTGTAGCTGCAGGGCTGGGTTAGGGCAGGGTGGGCTGGGCTGATGGCACAGGGGGAGGAGTGATTTGTGCACTCCCTAAGTGCACATGACTGTTTGTCTGACCCTCTTGGGCCGACCAAACAGTCATGCACACTTTGTATGTTCACCAACAGGCTGCATTACACAGCCTGGTGAGGAACATGCAAGGTCTCCCTGTCCCTGCCTGAGCGCTGAACCACGGTGCTCAGACCAATCACAATGCTGCATTGCAGCGTTGGGATTGGCTCTGGGGAGGACGGGAGCCAGGTGAATCCTGCTGCAGGGACTGCAGGGAGAAGGAAGCTGAACAAGACCGAGGAGAGGCAGCAGAGAAAAGGTAAGTGGTATTTTGTTTCCTCTGCCACCCCCACCCACCTCTTCAACCCCGTTTTCTGCCAGCTGCTACAGGTGCGAACTCGACCTGACGGTATCAGAGTGCTATACATGAGCACCAGTTGCGTTACAGACGGATACATTCATTTTTGTTAGGCACAGGGAGATTACGTGATTTGCCCCCAATCACAGGATGTTGAGTGTCCCTGCCCAGACTTGAACCCGGTTAACCAGCTTTATGTCGACTGCTCTAACCGTTAGACCATATCCTCTCAAATTGATACGGGGACTTTTTCTAAATTGCTACACTTTCAAACTATGTTAAGTATGAGTCTGCTGCAGAGTTCTACTTATAAATGTCTCTGTGCCCAGGGCTGTTAGGAATCTGATGACGTGGTACAACTAAAATCCATGTTCGATAAACGGGAAACATCCTTTACAACGCAGCTTTTACAACGCAGTGCCTTTACGACGCAACTTTTACAACGCAAACCATTACAACGCATTGCGCTGGGGGGCGCTCTAGGATAGGAAATAAGTTTAATTTACTATCCAACTGGAGTTGGAATAGTAAATTAAACTATTCACTATCCAGCACCCCAAAGCACTATGCATTGTAAAGGTTTGCGATGTAAAAACCGCGTTGTAAAGGCATGCGTGGTAAAAGCATGCGTTGTACCGTCATACATCCTCGATAAACAACTGTGAGAATAGTGATGTACTCCAATAGAGGTCCAGAGGTAGCCATGAGGTAGGGTGTAAGTAAGAGATTTATTAAGCTTAGTTACAGGTCAGGTTTAGATGGTAAGTAGAAGATATGAAGTTTAGCAAGTCCTCGCTTTACTACACAGGTACATGTTTTATATTGTTGGAGCCTTAGTCGTCTTTATCCATAATTAGAGGCTCTTAGAAGTTATGTTTGAGCTCTTCAAACATACCTGGCCTTGGATTCCAACCGATTTCCTTCAAAACTATGCAAATATTCCATCACAGCACACACCAAAAAGCGTTGCTCTTGTATGTGAATTATTTGAATGGAATTACCATATTTGCTTTCAGAAAATGTTTTAATAAACCACTGTGCAAGTGAACAAGTTGCCTTCGTTCAGGTCAATGTTTAAGTAAGGGGATGCACAATGGCTACACTCCCTATAGCGGCGCCATACAGCAGACACCCGTCATAAAATGATGATGGAGAAATTATTCTGCGATACTTAATTATTTTTAATAATTGTGGTCGTAAGGGCTAAAGAGCCTATCCTTCCATCCTCCATGCCGCCCTGCCTGCTCAAACAGTTCAGGCCGCATACTTAAGTGGAAGGAAAATTGGGGTGGGGGGACAATTAGACAGTCAATATACTACTTCAGAAGAATGTAGTCAGGATTGGAAGATTCCAAGCAAAAGACCCCACCTTGTAAAAAAAATGTTAACTCGATCTGTCACACAGATACACACAGATACACACTCACACATATTCTCTCATGCAAACTGAAACTAGCCATGCATACAGAAGTACAATCACACATGCATGCAAAACGCCCACCTACATATATAAGCACGTGCTTTCTGCACACAGCATCTTATTATGCATATAACCATTTCTCTGTTCTGCCTCTCTCACGCTATATCAGCCTTTCTTTCTCCCACAGAGACACACATATATACTACTACACATTTCTGTGTCCCCACAAACATCAGCATTCCAAAAAATCCAAAAACCGGCATTAACACACCCAGCTTATCTCACAGGTGCATTACTATATACAAGATCATTCAGATAAAATCAATTTTCAGGAGTCTTGCAATTGCTTGTCAGAATTGTTATTCTTTTTTCTAAAACAACAGTTTTTTTAATCAGCCTAGCCAACATGTTTCATCCCTTTAGGACTTCATCATGGATTTGCATTCCAATACTGTATGTTGTAAATAAAGTGAAGTGAGACTTCTGGTTCCATTTCTTCCTGGAAAATCAGTCTATTCCCCTGGGTGGTGTAGTACCCCCTGATTTATCTTTAACCTTCATGTTCCAAGGCAGAATGTCATGGAAAACACTTACAGCCACGTTCTGCCTTGGACCCCCGAACATTTACTTTTTTTTTTTCAAACAATTTTTTATTGAAGTTCTTTGGTTCTTAGGTCTGAACAATTATATACGATATCAAAATCAGAATCAGGGCATAAATAAAATAGGATTACATCCAGGATACAAGCAAAACATAGGGCTACATTTTTTAACATGACAAAGCAAGAGCAAGTCCATAATTACTCAAAAAAAGATCCCCTAGTTTTTTCAAACTTCCTCAACCCTCCTATCCGTTTTGCATATAAAAATTCACTTCTTCTAACATTTCTTATCTTTTGCAGCCATGCTTGGAACAACGGGACCTGTGTTGATCTCCAATTTTGCAATATTAACGACCTTGCTACAGCCATTACAATATATAACAATTTGACAGTTTGATCAGCAATTTCCAATTCGGAATCATATCCATAAAGCATTAATTTTTCATTATATAAAATCTGAATCTTACAGTCAACTTGTAGAAAACTAAATATCTCATTCCAAAAGGGTACAATTTTAGAACAATTAACTATAGTATGAGACCAATTAGCGGGTGAGAATTGCTGACATCTAAAACAATTAGCAGATGTATTGACGTACATTTTTGAGATAGCGGCTGGCGTATAATATAACAACCATTTATTAAAAAATAACATTCTTCTCCAATTAGCACCACGTAGCACTTTAAAGTTTAAATCATTTAACGTTTTCCATACATTTACAGAGAGAACATGATTTTCTTGATCTTGCCATTTTTTAATAGCTTTCGAGGTGACATCTATCTCAATATGGAGAGCTAAACAGCGTTTCCATTCCCCCGGTTTCTTGGACCGTGTAATCACAAACAATTCTTCCCATAGCTGAATCTGTAAACAGAGATTTCTTGGGTCCACCCGTTCTAGCATTTTATGAATCAAGATATAAGAACCTATTAGCAAATAATTCCCCTGAATTAATTGTTGCATCTCGCCCGGGTTTATCCAAACTTCATCCCTTAAAAAATCTGATAAATTGTTAAATCCTCTATGATTCCATATGATGAGCATATCTGAACTTATTTTAGTCTCTGTATACTTGAAGACATATTTTAAAGGGGTTTTGGAGTTGAAGCGGGGAAGGGAGTATCTTTTAAGGATAGCATCCCGTCGTTTAAAAAACCAGTTCATGATCTTATATCGCACTAATTTTGGGGATTTCGGTATTTGCAAAGAGAAGGGAATCTGAGTATCATAACAAATGAGGTCAAAAAAGAAATTGATAAATAAACTAGGACTTTGCACTCCAATTTTAAAGCGCTCTAGATATTGTGCGAAATATGCACTATAATAATCTTTAATATTAGGTAGATAGAGCCCACCTTGTTTTGTATCTGTGTAAAGAGTTCTTAATGCTAGTCTAGAAGTTTTTTTTGCCCAGATAAAACCGGAAAATAAAGATTCTACTTTTGAGAAAAAGGCCGCAGGAAGAAAGCATGGAATAGTTGCAAACAAAAAATTAAAGAGTGGAAGCACAGACATTTTGATCAGGGCCACCCGACCTAAGATTGATATCGGCAGAGGACTCCACCTAACAAACATTGAGTGTATTTTCCGCAGAAGAGGTTCAAAATTAAGTGTGTATAAATCTGAGACCGAAACAGAAAAGAGAATCCCTAAATATCTTTTTGGCCTTGAATTGATACATCCGACTAGCTCTGGATGAAGATTGGGATCCTTCCCTCCACACACTAATATTTCGTTTTTTCTTTTATTGATCCGATAGCCACCTAAGGTTTCGAATTCCTCAAAAAGTTGTAAGGCACAGACCTGAGATTTAATATCTGGTCTAATTAAAAGCATGATATCGTCTGCATACATTTTAATTTTAGCCATAGTGGGAATAGGGGGGACTATGTCTACAGAGTTACGAATTGCTATGGCTAAAGGCTCAATAAAAAAGCAAAAAGAATAGGGGATAAAGGACAGCCTTGCCGAGTCCCTCGCTGTACCAAGACTGTGCCTACAAAGGCCGAATTAATGATTATCTTAGCTTTGGCACCCGTGTACAAATTTTGAATTAAACTAATAATCTGTGGGGGAATTCCAAATTGTGCCAAAATAACAAAAAGTGTATTCCAAACCACCAAATCAAAAGCCTTTTCTGCATCAAGCAATAAAATTAAAGCAGGGGTCTTTTTAATCTCAAAATAATCTAAAGCCTCCACCAAAAAATGAGTGTTAGTTGCGTGTTGGCGGCCTGCAATAAATCCATTCTGATCTGGATGTATAAGATCCACAGCAGCCATGGAGTTAAATCGCAAGGAAAGCAATTTAGTTGTAATCTTGTAATCAGTATTAAGTAAGGTAATAGGCATATATGAGTTGGGGTCTTTAAGGTCTTTGCCCTTTTTAGGAAAGCTAACCACAGAACCTTCCGCAAAAGAATTTGGAACTTGCCCACCTTTTAGCATAGAATTTAACAACCCGAACATTTACTTTTGATGAATGGTCTTTTATTGGATATGTTTCTGAACTTTAATGGCTCTAATTTTGGCTGAAAAATGGATTAACAAAGTATGCGCCTACTTTTCAATTGTTTTGTTGGATGCTTAATAATTGTGTATGAGTTTTCAAGATATCTATGAAAATACACTGGTGCGACGTTTAGGTCCACACTGCTTGTGTTTAATTTTTATATATCCTCAAGCACTGGCAACCCTCACAGTTCTGCATCAAGAAGAAGACCACAGAATCTTGATCTCTGCTAATGAGATATTGTGTCAGCCACGCCACTTGAAAATGGTGTGCCTGGGACAGTACAGTCCATTGGAAATAGTGTAGCAACAATTCTCTCACTTAGATGCAGAACCCAAAAAGTCATTGGAAGCCATTCTGTTGGTCACACTGACCACCGCTTTGTTGAAAACCACAAACACCACCTTCCTATTACTTTTATCCTCTGTCACCCATTGTTTCACTGCAATGACCAGGGGAAAAACTCTGAAAGGGCAATACTGTTTCTCTTCACAGACCAGTCTGTACACCAATTACTTTTTAATATAGGTTAATTCTCCAAAATTCTTTCTTACACTGTGGAAACATTTTTGACCAAGTGACTGGTCATTTCGAAGCCACATTATCACTCCATTATATGGTTTAGATAGAAAAGCCAAATCTGAATGTCCTGCCTTATGCCTTATTCTGTCTGTAACTTTAGTTCTATGATGTGACTTCACAACACCTGCCATCATAAATTCCATCTGCCAACAGAAAGCCCTGCAAGGAGCCACAACTTTGAATGCAAAATTCAGGTTTCCTAAGAGCAGCTGCATTTTCCTTTCCTTGCATTTCTTTCCCACTAACACATTTTGAAGCAATAATTGTAATCTCATAAATTTTTCATCTGGCAACTTAGGTGCCATGGTAATCAAATCCAACTCTACACCCAAAAAAGTTGTCAAAGTGGCCAACCCTTTCCATTTTAGAGTCCTGTGCCATTCTTTCCTATGACTCCATAAGTCTGCTGCACTCACTGCATCACCTGCTCTCCCTAATTACAAAACATCCTCAAGGTAGTGGAGCAATTGGTTGGACACCGCTTCCTCTTTCAATGCCCACTTAAAAAACCTCGAAAGAACATGTCATCGAACAGTATCAATTAGTTCTAGCTTCATCATCAACATTTATACTGATCCTCAATTTTCTTTGATGCCATTTCAATGCCAATACACTCCTAAGGAATTAGCAAACTTGAAACAGACCCGCTATCCTACCACCTCACACTTCATTCATGAGCTTCATTTGCTCAATACTTGTTTTGTCACTAATTTACTGAAAATGATCTAGCTATGACAAGGACCCTCATAAAGAATCTGAAATCCCACTGAATATCCTTATTATAATAAACTTCCCCTCTGTCCGGGTACAGTTTCCAAAATAATTGGAGCATTGGCCATTTTTCAACATCCTTCTATTATTTCTCTTTCCTTTCCCCTGATCAAGCCCCAGGCCCTTGGCATCTAAAATATCTGATGGGTGTATCTCCCCACAATTCTTGGACTTATGTCTGAATTTGCATAGAAAGCAATAACATTTTACCTTATCGTCAGGATTTCTTTCAAACTGGGGGGGTAGCACATTGCTTGCTTATTCTTTATGGGGCGCCGGGTCTTGCCACTGATTTCACATACTCCCATTTCTTAGTCAACTCAACAGGATCCATGGAGGGAGCTACTTGTCACTGTCAGGTTGGCATGGCATTCAGTGCTCCAGCCACTTAGCAATGTGCCTGCACTGTCCCAACTGCACCAGCCCGGTACTCCCCTGGCATGCCACAGTTATATCAGACCCAGGGGCTGAGTGCAGGGCGGGGCTAGAAAACAGAGCTGAATGCCAGACGCCAGAGCTTAATGTATAGCAGTGCTGCTGCGTTATCCCATCCACCGGGTCTGACCCATAGACAGCCAAGTAGCTGAGAAGGCTAAGACCTCTGGAAACTGGGATGGCCACTGGCAGTCGGTGGCCCTGTGATAATCCAGTAATTGCACTGGGGAACCATAAATAAATAATTAAGTTCCCCTGACTCCTCCGACTACACAAAAGCTTCCTGAACCATTTGGCCTGAAAGTGGGTGTGACTGGCTCATGGTAGATGTGCCGCAGAAGCATCCGGGAATGCTTATGCCCATAGTGAGCTTGCTACTGTAATCTGCCTGAAGCAGGCTCCCCCTAGTGCCGTGTCGGAGACTGTGTTAGTTGTGTAGCCTGGTCCCCCGTCTTGGTGCCCATGGTGGTGGTGGGGGGGGGAGGGGGGAGTTGTTCTGTTCTGGGCGGCAGCATTAGCAGCACCATTTTGAAGGCAGCCCTGGTGAAGCTTGCGGCCTTACTATGCTGCCCCGAGAAAGAGTCACAAAAGAGTTGGTTGCCCCAGATTCAGCAGCTGTTTCTTAACACCATCAATTTTGTTACAGCCAGTTAAAACCCTTAACTTCTCGACCTAAAAGAAAGCAAATCACAACCTGTCAGTCTAACAGACGAGATGCTGGCTGAGTGTGTGAGAGGGTGCAAGGGTAAGTGTCCTCCTTGAAGTTGGTATTGATGGGAGGTTCTATTGTTGGCATTTTCTCAATTTTTCCCAAAGTCTATGAGAGCCCCCTAGAATCATGTTTCCACTATTTCCTAACCTTTTCAACAGGAACTTTATCAGCTTTCAAAATGTTAATGTGAAATGCGCCCGGGTCACCTTAGATCAGAGATGAACCCTCTCCTCTGCTATAGAAGGAAACAAAAGAATAGAAACAAAGTTGGTATAACCACTGTGAATAAAACATTGTCTGGGAAAATTACTGAGAAGGGAAACAAATTAAACCCACTGTAGGCGGCCAAAAATATAAGGAAAATGTTTGATTTTTTTCACGTGCTACACCACTCAGCCTCAATTTGACCATTTGGCACAATTGGAAATTATTAGCCACAATGTAATTGAACTGACTAAAGAGACATCTTGTAATGAGGCCTCCCAAAAAAAACTCAGAAAGAAAGTTGACCAAGATCTATCCAACTATTTGTTCTGGCAGTTAACAAAGAAAATAGGTCCTCCACTTAAGTTGATTTAACCTTGCCCCAAAGTCCTTTAGTGCTCTTGCATTCATCCCACCTGCCATCAGATTGCAAAACTTGTTTGGAGTGATCACAACACAGCTCTAATAAAGTAAATTATTTGCAACTCCATCATGGTGGCTATGGTCACACCTCCACCAGGTCAATATTACTTAGTTCACTAATTGAACCCGTGAAATCATTGAACTATCAATCAACTGAACTGGAATTACAAATTGACCTTCTACAAATAATGGCAACTGCAATTGCAGCAACTTGCAAAAAGGTTGCATTACTTGGTTCAGTTATCATTAGCACAACTTCAGTGGAGCTCTCAAAGCCGTAATAAATTATAACTATAAAAATAATGAAAAGCAATGTTCCTGCCATCCAATAGTAGATAAACTTTCAGATCTCCTGGAAATACGGAGTCTAATTTTCTCAGAAGTACAAAAATCAAAATCAAAAATCCACCCGAGGGAAATTCACTGAGTCCAATAAAAGCTTTACCAATAATTAACATCAAGATTCTTTATAAAGCACAAGTCCATAAGGTATTGGAAGTTATTAGAATCTCAATTCTCGATTTTCCTACTTTGGAAAAACCAGAGAGACTAATAAGTAACACCCTCCAATCAGATACTCGTAGCATTTCACAGACGAACAAAAACAAGTCTTCAACTTCTATACAAAATTCATTCCTGCAGCTCCTGATTAAAAGGCAAAATACTGTAAAAAAAAAGTGAGTTCATCTGAAGCTCAATACAGTTCCAACAAGTTCAGACTCATTAAATCATTTGAAAATATTTCCTATTTTCGTAAAACAAGCCACAAGTGTGAATAACGCTGACTCTCTCCCCTTGAGATTACTATAGCCTTGTAGCACGCCGTAGCAGGCTATACCGGCTATTAAAGGCCCGCTGAATCGTTAAAGGCCCGAGCCGAAGACGAGGGACTTTAACGAGACAGCAGGGCTTTAATAGCCGGTATAGCCCTGCTACGAAGGGCTATAAGGCTATTAGAACATTCTACCTCTAGAGGGCAGAATGTTCTAACAAATTAAACAAAGAGTTCTCGAAGCTCGAGGGGATATAAATCCCCTCGAGCTTCGAGAAGCCTTTGTAGAACATTTGAATGTTGCTCTGGGGGCCTTTACAGGCCCGTAGAAGCAGGGAGAACTCCATTGTCTGCAATGGAGCTCCCATTATTCCAATGTTCTAATATAAGATCACTGTTTCAACCTAAACCATGAAGGATGCCAAGATAACAATGAACAATGTGAAATTAGAACGTAACTCCAGACCCACTTATTGTTGAAGCCCGATGGACAACAGAAGCAACTAGAATTAGATATTGCACTGGAAAATGAACGCAATACGCTTTTAGATATAGCCTTGGCCGATAGTTCTGATGTAGTAGAGGAGTCCATTCATCAGGATCAAACAGCAGCAAGGCAAGTAGACTTAGGGGTTGATATATGATTTGGTGGACAGAGATTTAGCAGTCAGTGCACCATGGGCTAGACTGCACCTCTGCCCGCCAAATTATGAAATGACCTCCAAGCTAGCAGTCATTTTTTAAAGCATTACCAGGAACCAACGTCACAGTGGTTTCTGTCAAAGCTTCTTGCAGTTTGACACACTGCTCTGTCACACATGATGGAGCAGTACTGCAAACTGTTGTCTTTTTTATTTTCCCAAAACAAAAATCCTGATGCAGGATTTTCTTTTTGGAAAAAAAGACAATGCCCTTCTCACCATGGAAGTCGAGTTTCAAGTTTCAAGTTTATTTTTATTTGCATACTTACTAAAAACTAGCCAATAAAACTGATGTTGTACCCCAGGAAAACCAATAAAACACATACTAAAAAATAATATACCATGGTTAAAATAGTCGGTGTGACCGTTAAAATAAATCAGTGATTCACAGAGTAAAGTGCAGTGTGGTTAATTAATGCATTTCTAAAGCCAGAAATGTGCGTAGTAAGAAGCCATATAGTCAGACATGTTTGGCAGTGACAGCTAATGAGTTTGGCACCTGCTGAGATTTTATACATTAAAAAGGTGCTCTTTCCTTACTGCAACAAAGAGGTGCGGTGACCAGCTTGCGGGCCAGTGGCTCCACAGGCAACTTAATATTAATGTTGCTGAGGTTGGGATGTCATTTTAGTTTTTTGTTTTTGGCTAGCGTGTGAAATTATACCGTTCTGCAGTTCAGTTGCGTGGCCCCCAGGTCAAAGCATGCCAGCACGGCATGCCTCCTGGTGCAAATTCCTTTCTGCTTGAAGGGGGCCTTTGGCAGCTGTGACCTCTCTTGCTGCAGCTCCTTGCATGTGCAGATTAAGTGCAGAATGTCTCTTTGTTCCGTTTCGCACAGCCTGCAAGTGCTTTGGGTTGTTGCTCTCAGCCAAGGTGGAAGGTGCTGAGTGCATGGAAGAATACCCAATATATGCCTTAGGAATTTTATTTTTATTGGTTTAGGATTGAAGTATGTTTGAGGTGCAAGTGTTTTATAGGAATTTAGGGTCATCCAGGCGTGAGATCTGGCTGAGAATGTTGCTTTGGCCTCCACCAGTGAGAGTTGTTTGATGCATTTCCAAACCAGTTTTTGAAAGTTAAATGATGAAGTTGTGTGTTCCAGAGTTCAGTGAGCCTTGTGTTTTCTAGAGATTCCTGTAGGTAACTTCTTGCATGGGAAGTTTCTGTGTGCTGGAGTTCTTCCCATAGCAGTTGATTTAGGGTGTTTGAGTTGGGTAGTTCTGATCTTGTTCCAGCAAATATTGTAGGATCCACGCCTGGCCAGGGATTGTTGTATTAAGCCGAACTCCAGCTTTATCTGAGCTGGTGAGGTGAAGGGCGGAAGGCAAAACATAGTTCTGTATGCTTTAACCAGCGTGCTGTCCAGCAAGTTGGCATCTCTCCCCTGCATTGCTTCGCTGCCATCGGTTATCATAGGGAGTAGTTTGGCTTGAAGCTTCTATCATAGCGAGGGGAGCATTTTGTAGTTTTCACTGCCCCGTACAGCCAGTATTTTACTGGCTGTGAATTTCCACCCATCTAATTTAGATGAATGGAATTATTATTTTTTTATTTTATTTTATGGAACTTATAAAGCGCACTATCGCCTGGCAGGCATCCTGGCGCTGAACAGCTCAAGGAGTGAGAGTGTGTACAAGTATGGCGGCACTAGAGTGTAGGAAATAGCCAGGTCTTAATGGCTTTTCTGAAAGGGAGTAGCTCCTGAATTTGTCTGATTTCACAGGGCAGACTATCCCAGAACTTAACCGCTGCAACTTCAAACAGTCTACCTCCCATTCTGACTCTTCTAAATTTAGGTATCCTCACCAGTCTTGCCGAAGAGGAGCAAAGACTTCTAGAAGGAGTGTACCAGCCAAATCTTTTACGCAGGGATAGGGAACCGGTCTCACGAAGAGCTTTAAATACAAGACAGAGAGATTTAAATTGTACTCTCTGTCTCAAGGGGAGCCAAAGGAGTGTTGCTAGGGCTGCAGATGCCGAGGCTCTTCTAGGAAGACCCAGTACTAGTTTGGCAGCTGCTGACTGGATTCTCTGCAATCTATCCAGCACAAATTCAGGAGAATTTAGCAGAAGGGCATTGCAGTAATCGAGCCTGCTAAGTATTGTACATCGCGCAACTTGAGCCCGAGCCTGAAAAGGGAGCAGAGGAATTTTTTTTCGGAGAGACCGGATAATTGCAAAACAAGAGGCCGTCATCTTAATTACTTGAGCTTCTAACGTAAGTCTACTGTCAAATATAAAGCCCAAGCTCCGAGCTGTTTGCACTGACTGTATTGCCGTTGGCGTTTCCGGAGGCCAGAAATTGTCAGGAAAGGGGGGAGGAATCTTAGATGCTGCACAATAAATCACCTCTGTCTTTACGGCATTGAATTGCAATGAGTGTTTTCGTAACCAGGAAGCCGTATCCCGAAGGCACTCATGAAATACCTCCCCAGAGGTCGTGTTCTCACCCTCCATAGATAGGATCAACTGAGTATCATCTGCATCATTTACTATGCTAATGTTGTGTTATTTAATAACATCAATTAAAGGTCTTAAATAAACATTAAATAAAATAGGGCTGATTGCTGTGCCCTGAGGCGCACCATGCTGTATATCAGAGAAAGCAGACTGAAATGGGGGAAGAGACACCGCCTGCTGTCTGTCCTGCAGAAAGGAGCGGAACCACTGTAAGGCGCAACTCCTCACTCCGATCCTACTCAGTCTAGCCAGCAGGAGTTTATGATCTACAGTATCGAAGGTGGCAGACAGGTCAAGCAGGACCAATGCCGCTGCCTGACCCCTGTCGTCCGCCTCCGAAGCTCATCTATGACCGTTACTAGTGCTGACTCGGTCCTGTGCGCTGGTCGAAAGCCGAATTGTGCCTCCTCCAGTACGTTAGCTTGTTCCAAATATGCAGAGAGAGCAGTGCTAGCAGTACGTTCCACAAAATTTTTTTAGGGGAACAGTAGCAAAGAAATGGGGCTATAGTTTTTTGTACATTCCGGGTCTAGGGATGGTTTTTTCAACAGAGGAGACACCAAGGCTTGTTTCCATTTGGTGGGAACCACACTGGTAGTTAAGGACTGATTGCATATGAGGCGGAGAGTGGGAAAAAAATCCTCCCCATATTCTTTTCAAATCCTATGTGGCAGGGGATCTAAAGGTGAGCCAGAGTAGATACCCTGTGCCAGTTTACTAAACTCCTCTGACGATAATGGATGAAACTCCGATAGACAGTTCGCATCCTGGTACATAGATCCTTTCCCCTTAGTCTTTGCCTAGCTCAACAAGCAACCGGCTGTGCTGGTATCCTCCACTGAGAAATTCCCAACTTCTTTTTGCCCGCCCTTGAGGTCATCAATGATCTGCTGGATCTTCTCTAGAAAGAATCCAGCCAGGTTCTCACAGAGTTCCTGAGAAGGAGTTATCACCTTCCTTGAACAATCTGGTTTAGTGATGCTGTTCAAAATGGTAAAAATACTTCTAGTGCTGTTAGAGCTTTTACAAATTAACTGAGAGAAGTATTGTGCTTTAGAGCTTCTGATCTCAGTTTTGTATTCCGCAATTATTTCTTTCCACAAAAGTTTATCTACCTCCTTATAGCCTCTCCTCCATTTTCTCTCTGCCTGTTTACTTGCTAAGTTCAGGTTCTTTAAGAGGTCATTAAACCAAGGAGCAGAGGACTTACCCTTGCAACTATGTTTTTCTAACGGGGCCTGGAGGTCCAAAGTCGATGTAATTACAGAACAGATAGAGTCATAATTCTCCTCGATTTGTCTGTTCACAGAAAGACAATCTCCCACCTTGAACACCGAGCCAAGACTTCTTGCACGGGCAAGAGCCTTCCAATTCCTTCTAACATAGCCAATTTTAGATCAAGGTGCCTGATTCTGGACAGTTGACATTCTCACAAAAAATTTAACCAAAGAATGGTCCGTCCAATCCATAGGAAGAATATTACCAATCTGTAGAAGGAGAGGTTCTGAGAAAATTAGGTCAAGTGCGTGCCCGGCTTTATGCGTGGCTGAAAAAACATGCTGAAAAAGACCGAGCCCTTCGCAAGAGTGAGTAAGATTAATAAAGGCCAGAATCCAGTGGTCCATTCAACCATAAATTAAAGTCCCCTAAAACTATAAATTTATGGTGAGTAACTGCCATATTAGAAAGGGTATCCAGTAATAATTGCTGCTGTGAGATGCAAAAAGCCCCAGGAGGCCTATAGCAGACAATCCCAGTGCATAATGGACCAGCCTCTTTTTTAAAAGAAATGCCACAAAGTTCCACACCATTGACCCTGTCAATGTCAATGGTTCCAACCACCCACGTACCTTTATAAATTATTCCGACTCCCCCACCTTTCCCCTTTTCTTTAGGTTGATGATGAATTTTATATCCTGGCGGACAGGCCCATCCAAAGTCAACCTCACACTCCGCACGCGTCCAAGTTTCAGTCATAAATAGGACATCGAGCTCATGTGATTCCAACAAAAGCTGAATCTCGACGCTATGTTTAGGAAGAGATCTAACATTAAGGAGGCTGCATATTAGGAGGCCGTTGTCAAGAAATTCAACAAGGGGTAATGCTGAGTCAGAAAAGTGTAGAACCCCCCTATTAGTAACAGACTCACCTAAATCAAGAACCTTCTTCCTTGAATATCTACCTGTGACCCCCGAAAACCCTCCATTAGATTCCATACAACCAGCGTGGCTGGTGCTGAGTGCTTCCTTTGTGCTGACGGGCGCAGACGGGCTTGCCTTTAGGGCGCCTTAGACGCGCCGCCCGCACGTTCGCGCCAAAGGGGAATTTATGTCCCCGGGTAGTCAGCAGAAACCAGGAAGTAGCTAGTGCCAGAAACACTAGAACAGAGCAACTACCCCTCCCAAGATGGCGGGTCCGCTCGCACGGACAGACCCAGCCAGAGTGACACACTAAGGGAGAGAGTCAGCGCTACGGTTCCCCAGCAAGTGAGTGACATTAGTGAGCACACAATTAAAATAAAGAGTAATTAAAAGTTTTGTAAAAACAGGCGTGTGACTGCGCAGGCAGAGCCCTGCATGCGCACACTACCACCCTAGAGCCGTCAATTAAGTGCTGCGCGCTCGCGCCATAGGGGAATTTATGTCCATGGGTAGTCAGGAGAAACCAGGAAGTAGCTAGCGCCAGAAACACTAGAACGGAGCAACTACCCTTCCCAAGATGGCGGGTCCGCTCGCACGGACGGACCCAGCCAGAGTGACACACTAAGGGAGAGAGTCAG